>NC_090025.1:15415544-15550544 GCF_037176765.1 Anolis sagrei | reverse complement strand
AAGGTGTCTCCACTGAAGCTTTATCACCAATCCTTGTTTCCACAACAAGCCACATTTTTTCAAAATTCAATTCTCACAGGGACAGAAAGTGAGGTGACATATTCTGGACTGGGACAAAAACTACCAAACAAACACCACAGGGGTGTTAACACTTCCCTATGCTATCCAAAGATAAAAGATATATATATATATATAGGCTGGGGTTACACTTTAAATGTACCTTTTCCGACTTACAAATTCAACTTAAGAACAAACCTACAGAACCTGTCTCGTTCCTAACTTGGGGACTGCCTGTACACATGTTTTCCAAGATAATGCTCTCATCCTGGGATCTCTTTCTCCTATCTTGAGGACCAGAGAAGAGGAGACAGGGTGTCAGATTCAGAGCCAGGGTCTGATATCTCAAACACTACCCACTAGCAACTACTAAATTTGCTCCCGTTAGCCCTGACATGTGTCTCGTCCTCCTTCCTTCCCTTTCTCCCTCTCTCCTCCATCTCCCTGCTTTCTCCCTTTCTTTTCCTCTCCCCCATACAATCCACGCCAAATCCATTTGCCCCTCATTTCCTTCTCATCATTGCTGCTTGTGTAAGTAAATGAAGACTATTTGGCTCATAATCTGCTTTTAGGAAGGCGTAATTTTCTATTCACTGCTTATACAGTAAATCTCTCATTCTCTTCTCTTTTCCATCCTTCTCCTCCACGCATTCGCTTTCCTATTGAAGAAGGGGCAGGGGGAGGGAATCCGCCCTACAAAGCATGTGTTTATCTCTTTATTTTTAAATATTACAGCTTCCCAACATCTGTCTTTGTGGGGTATAATCTTACTGATGAAATATTTAATGTTTTCCTCCAGCCTTTGTCAATATGTCTCAGTGTTATCAGCTTAGCAGATGAAGAAACGGGCGGGTGGATATAACCTCAGCTTACCTGTGTGAGACTTGTGCTTGGAGGGTGGACTTATTTCGTTGAGCGCAAGAATCCAAGTAATTCCTTGTGACACGGCTTTATTATTTTCAGCTCTCTCCATTCTGTCTGCTTCAATAATGCCACTGCTGAAGCGGTGCCCTTTCATCTGGAGAGCCATGTGGCAGAGCTCTGAGCCAAGACAGAAAACATTGGTTTATATGCCCACTGGTGAGGTTTTTGCACTCTCTCCTTCCCTACACAAGTGCCATACAGCACAAAAACACAGATTACTTTCCATCCAGGTAAAGGTGATAAACAAACATCATGCTGTTATTTAATTTTACTAAGCACAACCATCCCAGAAGGGTGAGTTGTAGTTTGGTGGGGCACCAGCCCTCCCTGGCATAGGAAGTGATTGTAAAACTACAACTTTCATGATTCCATAGCACTGAGCCACACAATTAAAGTGGTGCCAAATTGAATTATTTCTACAGTGTGGATGCAAGGACAAGTATTCTGGATCTGAGAGGGGAAATCTAAAATTCTTCTTATCCCAAGCATTTTGGATAAGGAATGCTCCTATCTGTATAAATATAATAAATTTTTCCTATCTGTATAAATATAATAAATTAAGCAATATCTGTCTGTACACATAGTAAAAGTGAGAAAGGTGTATGTGTGTATCTGGTGAAAGTGCCCACTTACACAGACAGCCTCCCGCCTCCACAAACAGACTATAGTTCCAAGTGCTAAGAAGCTTCCAAAGGCACTCCCTCAACAGACATTGCAGGTTAGATCACCATGAACATGTAGCCAAAACGCTGCCATCGTCCTCCCCAAACACTGCGGCTCACCACGTATGGAATGCTTTCATTTGGAGATAATTTCATCCTAGATATGACCTGTTTCCTCCACCACAGGCAGGCATCTCTGGGTTCCTTGTGTGGAATTTGCATGACCCTACCTACTGCCTGTTGGGGTTCAGCCTCCTTGCGAACCAGAACCTGAACCTGATTCTTTAATTGTATTTCCTGATACAACTGAATAGGCCTCTGAACATGTATCTTTCCCTGATGGTGTTGAATCTGTTGATTATCAGGCCAGTGGCGGGGAAAGTGAAACTGAACTTCCTGATGAGAATGTTTTGGAATCAAGCAGTGATAACTCTCCAGAGGGACTCACACCTGGGTTTGCTAATGAGCACCGAAGAGAACAGATTTGGAAAAACAGGAGTGAATCGTAGTTTCTACGAAGGTCAAATAGATTACGGGAGAGGGAGGCTTCAAAGTCTGGAGGCATTTCAAGAAATAGTTTCTTTAGTTTAAGGGGCCTCTCTCCAGCTATCTAGCTAGATCAAGCATCGTTTTAGACTGAGGCAGTTCCTTGGCAGATTTCCTGTGTTTCATGGCCTGCATTCCCAGAGGCTTCTAGTTTTCAAGTACGGTTAGTGATATGCTAACAGGTTCCTGGTTTTTGTATTGTGGCTTTTGGAATTTTGCTCAAGTTCAGAGATTTTCCTGACTGCTGTGTTTCTACTGTGGCATTTGACTTTGCATTTACCTTTCTTTTGTAACCATTTTTCATCAATAAAGAGGATTGTTTTTTCCCACAGTCCAGTGTGGTGGATTTAATCTTATGGTCTCGTTTCCTGATCTGGGATGCAACACTGCCTCTCTATTAACCCTTTCCAATGGCACACAGCACAGAGGAATTGATCAGCAACTGAACAGACTGGAGGGGTTTGTAGGATTGAGGCCAAATGTAAATACTGGCAGGGGTGACTACCCTTGGCATATGGGAGTTGTAATTTACCCTTACCCAGAGAGCAGTGAACCCAGCTGACAACACCCAACATGGCCAACTATGCATACAGGCCTGGTTTGAGGAGGATTGAACCATTATTCTGGGTAATGTAGTTCACCCACATCATTCATAAAAAAAAAAAATCAAAGACTGACTTTTTACTAATAAATAGTGTTATTAATGAACTAAATGAAATTACCTAACACCCCAAAACAAACAATGCCTTTTTCAACTAACACGGGCACCACTGGGTAGCCAAGCTAGTATAAAATAAAATTGCTTTTCTTTCATGACCTCCCAAAAATCTGTTGTCTAAGATGTTTCCTTCACTCTGCTGGCTAAAGATATGTTTCTTTTGTAACCATTTTTCATCAATAAAGAGGATTTTTTTTATTATGTATTGATGTTTTTAATTAATTGTTGTAATTGTTTTTATCTGTATTGCTGTGAATTGTCTTGGGCATCTAATTGTGCCCCCACTGTAAGCCGCCCTGAGTCCCCCCCGGGGTGAGAAGGGCGGGGTATAAGTAAATGAAATAAATAAATAAATAAATAAATAAACCTTTTCCTTTCTTGCTAAGATGGGAACCTTCTAAAATAAAGGACTCAAGGTGTCTGAACTGGGGATATATCCAAATTGCCCCACAATGCTCCCTGAAATAAACACACCACATCTGTGTGCCCCATTTTACAAAGAAGAGACGGCAGAATCACCCTTTTGTTTTCCTTCCTTTGCAGTGGAGAAATGGCTGCTTTAATCATAAAAATGAGACTGTAATCTTGAAGAAATCATCTTGACCAGTATTTAATGACTAGTCTGGTAGTTAACAGCCTGAGGCAGAGCCCACAGCTATTAAAGCTGGGAAGGGGGAGAAGCGATAATTAGCTGGACTCAGCTGAGGCAAGGGTTTCGAAGGAAAAGGACAGAAGTGTATCAAACGTGGAGGACAGCTCTTTGTAGGCACTCAGCTCACAATATATAATAGGATAGTTCTTGCTTACAAGGGAGAGTGTCCCCCAAAGTTGCCAGATGATCAGAATGAGCCACCTTCTCTCGCTCTTAAACCTGTACTGGAAGCTTCATTTGGAAAAGTCTTATAAGAGGTACATTTTGCACCTGGGAAAGTTAGCTATCCCAGCACTGGTACACAGAATCATAGAGTTGGAAGAGCCATCCAGTCCAATACCCTGCCAGGTTGGAATACACAATGAAAACATTCCTAGCAGGTGGCCATCCAACTGCTTTTTAAAAAAAACCTCCAGAGAAGGAGACTACACTACACTCCCAGGCACCACATATCAAACAGCTCTTACTGTCAAGAAATTCTTTCTAAGACTTATATAAAATGCCCTTTGTCATAGTTTGAGTCCATTGCTCCATGTCTCTGAAGCAGCAGAAAAGAAGTTTGTTCCATTTCAATATGACATCCTTCCTAATATTTAAACATGTCCCTTCTAAAGCTTCTCTTCTACAGGATAAATGTACCCATGTTGCCACACAGCATGGTTTTGACAACTTTTGCATTTCGGACATATTCCTGTTCATACAGTATGTGATTCCCTGGTTGAAAAATAAAGCAAGTTCTAATACTTTTAATGGTTGTAGAAGAAGAAGAAGAAGAAGAAGAAGAAGAAGAAGAAGAAGAAGAAGAAGAAGAAGAAGAAGATGCTTCACTTAGACAGAAAAAAATGAAATGCAAAGATACAGAATGGGAGATGCCTGGCTCGAAAGCAGTGCGTGTGAAAAGGATCTTGGAGTCCTTGTGGACAACAAGTTAAACATTAGCCAACAATGTGGTGCTGCATCTAAAAATGCCAGTGGTATTTTGAGTTACATCAATAGGAGTATAGTGTCTAGATCCAGGGAAGTCATGCCACCCCTCTATTCTTCCTTGGTTAGACCACACTTGGAATCACACTGTTTCCAATTCTGGGCATCGCAATTTGAGGGAGATATTGACAAACAGGAAGGTGTCCAGAGGAAGGTGACTAAATGATCAAGGGTCTGGAGAACAAGCCCTATGAGGAGCAACTTAAATTGCTGAACATGTTTAGCCTGCAGAAGAGAAGTCTGAGAGAAGACATCATGAGTGCCATGGATCAAGATATGAGGGGAGTCATAGGGAGAAGGGAGCAGGCTTGTTTTCTGCTGCCCTGGAGATTGGGATGCAGAACAATGGCTTCAAACTACAAGAAAGGAGATTCCATATGAACATTAGGAAGAACTTCCTAATTGTGAGAGCTGTTCAGCAGTGGACTTCTCTGCCCCAGACTGTGGTGGAGACTCCTTCTTTGGAGGCTTTTAAACAGAGGCTGGGTGGTCATCTGTCGGGGGTGCTTTGAATGCAATTTTCCTGCTTCTTGGCAGGGGGTTGGACTGGATGGCCCATGAGGTCTCTTCCAACTCTATGATTCTATGAAGTATCAACAGATGTTGCTCCTCACAGAAGCAGGTATTCAACCTTCTACACAACCATTACAAGTACAGGAGACCTCTCCTGTTTTGAGTCTATGAACTCAGCAGGTTCTGTTCATTTAACAAGTTATTCTGGAGTGCCACATTCTCATCTTGACATATTGTAAAGGGGCCTTCCTCTTTTATTATTTTACCAAGCAGTATAGTCAGTTCTTTTAAGTCACATCTTCTCATGATACATTCAAAGAACAACAGTTCCAGTTTACTTATCTCGGCTTCTAGGGAGAATTCAGGCTTGATTTGTGCTAATATTCATTGATTTGTCTTTTTACCAGCTCAGGACTTTAACAGTCATTGCCAGCATTTTGGATTAAGCTCAGAAACCAATTAGAACCAAATACAGCCGTTACATGCTCCCTATTATCAACCTGAAGCCTGTAGAGTTTGGTGTGTGCATTTTCTTGGAAAGAAACCCTGCAAAGAACATATTGCTTTAACCCAGATATGGGCAAACTTCGGCCCTCCAGGTGTTTTGGACTTCATAGAATCATAGAATCAAAGAGTTGGAAGAGACCTCATGGACCATCCAGTCCAACCCCCTGCCAAGAAGCAAGAATATTGCATTCAAATCACTCTGACATATGGCCATCCAGTCCCTGTTTAAAAGCTTCCAAAGAAGGAGCCTCCACCACACTCTGGGGAAGAGAGTTCCACTGCTGAATGGCTCTCACAGTCAGGAAGTTCTTCCTCATGTTCAGATGGAATCTCCTCTCTTGTAATTTGAAGCCATTGTTCCGCATCCTAGTCTCCAGGGAAGCAGAAAACAAGCTTGCGCCCTCCTCCCTGTGGCTTCCTCTCACATATTTATACA
The DNA here is from genome assembly GCF_037176765.1 of Anolis sagrei. Taxonomy (NCBI): domain Eukaryota; kingdom Metazoa; phylum Chordata; class Lepidosauria; order Squamata; family Anolidae; genus Anolis; species Anolis sagrei. The sequence continues at coordinate 15,544,545 of NC_090025.1, read as the reverse complement.
TGGCTATCATATCTCCTCTCAGCCTTCTCTTCTTCAGGCTAAACATGCCCAGCTCCTTAAGACACTCCTCATAGGGCTTGTTCTCCAGACCCTTGATCATTTTAGTCGCCCTCCTCTGGGCACATTCCAGCTTGTCAATATCTCTCTTGAATTGTGGTGCCCAGAATTGGACACAATATTCCAGGTGTGGTCTAACCAAAGCTGAATAGAGGCGTAGAATTACTTCCCTAGATCTAGACACTATGCTCCTATTGATGCAGGCCAAAATCCCATTGGCTTTTTTTGCCGCTACATCACATTGTTGGCTCATGTTTAACTTGTTGTCCACGAGGACTCCAAGATCTTTTTCACACGTACTGCTCTCGAGCGAGGGGTCCCCCATTTTGTATCTTTGCATTTTGTTTTTCCTGCCAAAGTGGAGTATCTTGCATTTGTCACTGTTGAACTTCATTTTGTTAGTTTTGGCCCATCTCTCTAATCTTCAGCTCCCACAATTCCTAACAGCCTACCTGCTGTTAGGAATTCTGGGAGATGAAGTCCAAAACACAGCTTTGATACTAACTGTTGGTAAATAGAGAATTTAAACTGACTTGTTTACAAGCAAGATCTACACCAAATTTCATCCTTCTTTAGACTTCTGCAGAAATAGGAAGGTACTTCTCTATAGAAGAGGAATTATGATATAAATGACTGAAGCTAAGATATTCACTGATTGTAAACTGAGACATCACTGAGTGAAAATAAGGATTTTGGGAGCATTTCTTTCTATGATGATTTGGTTTATAATCTTATCCATATCAAGGTAAAAAAAACACCAAGAGATTATCAAATGCAATAAAGCAATAGAAAGAGACACAGGAAAGGGGCGGGCAGGGAGAAGGGGGAAACCCTCAGGAATTTGAGGAGATAATAAAGATTATACCTCAATATTGGGATTATGATGTTACTTCTTGATTTCAATAAAAGTGGATAGAGATCCTTTATATCAGGGACACACAGCTAAGCTGTAAGGATGGAGTAATCTCCCGGGAATTATGCATCGTGAAAGAAATTCAACATCATTTTTTTATTGGATGGCTGATGAACTGGAAAACTCCAGGATAGCCTGGCTTTAATTTGTAATCTTAATTTTCAAATAAATCAGTGCAATGTAAGGGGGAAGAATGGTAAGGGCATATCTCTCCTGGCAACACAGAAAAGAGGGATAAGGAGAGACAGACGATGAGCTTAAAAAAGCATGAATTTCTTTGCCCACCTTCCCCACTATTATCCCACTATCCCCTTATTATCACATTATCCCACTATTTTATAGCAATCTACTGCTTTTGAATTTTTTAAATGACTTCATTTTATATCTTCATTCCTGATCTCCCCTTTCCTCGCAGTGGGATACAAATTTCGTTTTCAATTAATCATCAGGTCTAAAACAAAAGTTGCAGGGCATTTCAGTGGTTCTTAACCTGTGGGCCGCGGAAAATCTGGTCCACGAACCCCCTTCCTCTATTTTATTTTATTTTATCTTATCTTATCTTATCTTATCTTATCTTATCTTATCATTTCCACTCCTTTCACATAGCCTGCCACTCCTTCCCTGTCGCTGACCATGGTATATGTTCTGTATCAGAAACTAGAGCTGATGTGGTCTATCCAATGCAATTTTCTGAATCAGAACCCCAAATCGAATATAAAGTTGACCAAATATTGATTCGGAACACTTGTGTTACTAATATTGGAGAGTGGTCCCTGGTTAAAGTGGTCCCTAGTCAAACTGGTCCCTGGTCAAATGGTCCCTGGCCAAAAAAGAACAGCTTGGGAGTGATCCTGGACTCATCGCTGAGCCTGGAACTCCAGGTCTCAGCGTTAGCCGGGAGAGCTTTTGCACAATTAAAACTTGTGCGCCAGCTGCACCCTTACCTTGGGAAGTCGGATCTGGCCACAGTGGTCCATGCTCTTGTTACATTCCAAATAGATTACTGCAATGCGCTTTACGTGGGGTTGCCTTTGAAGACTGTTCGGAAACTTCAACTAGTCCAACAGGCGGCAGCTAGATTGTTGAGCAGCGCTCAGGGAGCAGCTCCACTGGCTGCCGATCCAGTTCCGAGCACAATTCAAAGTGCTGGTCTTGACCTATAAAACCCTATACGACTCCGGCCCAGCGTACCTGCCCGAACGTATCTCCTTCTACGTCCCACCTAGGAATTTAAGATCTTCTGGAGGGGCCCTGCTCTCGGTCCCGCCTTTGTCACAAACGAGACTGGTGGGGATGAGGGACAGGGCCGCCTTGGTGGTGGCCCCCTGCCTATGGAATTCACTCCCCAGGGAAATTAGATCATTGCCATCCCTCCTCTCTTTTAGAAGAAAATTAAAAACATGGATATGGGACCAGGCCTTTGGGTAATCAGGCAGACTGATAAGGGCAATGATGACTAAAATCTTTGGAAACAGATTACGATATGCTGAATGGACTCATTTACTGGTGAAACGATGGCCACCAGGCTGACCTTTTATTGCATTAATTTAATGATTTAACTAATGATGTTAATTGTTATGTTATTTATTGTATTGAATTGTAAGCAATGAATATGTGCCGGCTGGAAGCCGCCCTGATTCCCCCCAGGGGGTTGAGAAGGGTGGGGTAGAAATGCTTGAAATAAATAAATAAATAAATAAATAAACTATTGCCTTACATCATCAGCCAAAATGACTTTAGAAGTTTAATGTTATTTTCCCCGTCATCTACTCTATAACAGCATTCAAAATCATATTAACATTGTGTTTTCCCCTCCCTTTTAGCTGTTTGAAGTATGCTGGTTATTTTATTTTTCACAAAAGCCTCATCACATTAGGGAAAAAAATCGACTTAACATTCGGTTTCTGCCTCCTGCAGAATTCTGGCGTGTGTACTTTAGGGAGGAACCTTTAACAGCCTCACTAAACTACAAACCCCAGAATTCTGCAGGAGGCAGAAACCAGATTTTAAGAGGATTTTTTCTCTAGTGTGATGAAGAGTGGTAAGAGAGTAACCCCTTACTCAATGCAAGTAGCTATGCAGCCCCCTTTTTCACCATCTCTCCATTGTTGAACTGCACTCAAGAAGTTCCTTCTAACTGTCATTTGAAATCTCCCCTCCTGTAACTTAAAATCTTTAAACTTAATTCTAGCCCCTTAGGCAGCAGAGAACAAGCCTACCCACTCCTCTCTGTGACAGCTCCTGATCTAATTAAAGAGTCTCATTGTGGACCTTATCAGACTCACTCCTACCCTGTCACTGACGCTCTTTGCCTACTGGTGCCTATGGTTTTTATCACATGATGATGATGATTATTATTATTATTATTTACAGCATTTGTATACTGCTTTTCTCACCCCAAAGGGAGACTCAAAGCAGTTTACACATAAGTAATGGCAAAATTCAATGCCAGTACAAACAATTACAATTATACACTACAATTACACATAAATCAAGTTAAAACAATAAATCCACAAACAATAAAACAATCTGTGGAATGACTCTTGTCTGCTGGAGCTAGGTGTGAATGTTTCAACTGACCACCTTAATTAGCATTTGATGGCTTGGCAGTGCCTGGGGGAATCTTTTGTTGAGAGGTGATTAGAGGTGCCTGATTGTTTACTCTCTGTTGTTTTGCTCTTGTAATTTTAGAGTTTTTTAAAATATTGGTAGCCATATTTTGTTCATTTTCATGGTTTCCTCTTTTCTGTTGAAATTGTCCACATGCTTGTGGATTTGAATGGCTTCTCCGTGTAGTCTTACATGGTGGTTGTGAGAGTGGTCCAGCATTTCTGTGTTCTCAAATAATATGCTGTGTCCAGGTTGGTTCATCAGGTGCTTTGCTAATTAAATGCTAATTAAGGTGGTCAGTTGAAACAGTCACACCTATCTCCAACAGACAAGAGTCTTTTGCCCCACCTGGGTCATTCCACACATATATAAACCCATTTTCCTACTTCCAACAGACCTCAGTCACTACCTCTGAGGATGCTTGCCATAGATGCAAGCGAAATGTCAGGAGAAATGCCTCTAGAGCATGGCCATATAGCCCCAAAAAAACCTACAACAACCCAGTGATTCTGTCCATGAAAGCCTTCGAGAATACAAGTCCAGTCATGTTCAACTCTAGGTGTTGGTGCTCATCTCCATTTTAAAGCCAAAGAGCTGCCATGATCCATAGACACCTCCAGGGTCATGTGGCTGTTACTTTCCCACCTGAGCGGTACCTATTGATTTATTCACTTTTGCATGTTTTCAAACTGCTAAGTTGGCAGAAGCAGGGGCTAACAGCAGGAGCTCACACCGCCCTCTGGATTTGAACCTGCAAGCTTTCAGCCAGCAAGTTCAGAATCTCAGCTCTTTAACCCACTGCACCACCGAGGGCTCCTTATCAGAAGCTCAGTTTATTTATTCATAGCAGTGTTTCTAAGTGTGGGAATGCCCACCCCCTTCCCCAAAGTTCCCAAACCCCTTCGAAAAGTAAGGAAAACTTACCCGGCCACCAGTAGACTGTAGCCAGAGCTCTCCCGATGCATAGAAAGGATGTGCCAGGAGAGGGGGAGGAGGAAAATCGTTCTCCTCTACTCTCCTGCCTCATCATTTCTATGCTCCAGGAGAGTTCCAGCTACAGTTTACAGGAGGCCGGGTAAGTTTTCCTTACTTTTCGAAGGGATTTGGGAACTTTGGAGAAGGGTGGAAGGGCCTCCAGATGTTCTCATGGGCCAGTCCCATGAGACCATCTGGACACCCACCTCAGAAAGCACACACCGCAGGAACATCTGCATTCTTTTAAATGTTTATAGTTCTGGGATAAAGGCCTGTCTGGAACTGCCCTTAGTACTGTCTAGAAGCGCCCCCAGTGTTTCTCCAATCTACTTGAGATTTCTGTTCTTAAAAGTCCATATCCAATACAGTCAGCTTTAATATTATATATTGTACATATATGGAAATTTTCTGAGAACAAAACGGAAATTTTCTGAGCAACAAAGCCTAAAAGCCGAATTGGGTATATGTTGTAGTAGAGTCTGTGGGCAACACTACAACTGGTAATAGGAGTGGTAGAGGAGGGAAACGAGGTGCCCAGGTGTTAGATGAGGAGCAGCAAAGGAAGAGAATTCAGGAGATACTTATGTCACCCACTGATGAAGAATCCTTTGAAGGTTTCTCCGAGAGTGAAATGAGTGAGGAGGAGGAAGGAGAATCCGATGGGAATAGAGGCATTAAGAGGATTACTCGAGAGCAGGAGTCAGATGAGGAGCACCAGAGAAAGAAGATCCGGGACATACTTACTGCTCCCACAGAGGAAGAGGACTTTATGGGCTTTTCTGGGAATAATGGGTCTGGGAGTAGTGGGGATGAAGAGGAACCACTGGATTGGACCCAGGTTCAGGAGATTCGGAATATATGTATTCAACCAAAGTCCAGTGACACTTTTGAGGGGTTTTCTGGTGGCGGGGATTGGCAATCTGGTGGTACCATGGAATCGTGGGGAGACCTAAGTTTTGACAAAAGCTGGAAGAGTTGGAGGGATGGGCATTGATGTTCAGCTGTAGAGACTAAGCCATCTGATAGTGATGAGGATGGGGTGGAGGGCAGCTTTTGATGATGACGCTGCCTTTCGGACTTTGGAACTTTCAACTGTGATTTCTTTGACTTTGGACTGCTTCTGGATGACGGCTTCTCTTCACGGCTCTTTGTTTGCTCAATATATCTCCGAACTGTATGATTTTGGTGTGTTTTGGTAGAACTCTTATTTAATCTGGATTTTTTTGCCAGTTTATTTTCTAAGTTTGTTTTTCAAACTTGCTGCAAACTTTGAGTTTTGACCAGAGGCACTGAAGCAAGTGTCTCTGAGTCCTGTTTACTTTGCTTTAATAAACTACTGTTTTGGATATACTCCTGTGTCTGGCTCTTTAAGGCATCTGGGTTCCGACAGTATACCTGGCAAACTTATATACTGTATATTAAAAGCCTTTTCTTTCAATTTCATCTTTCTGCCCTGCAGCTCCCCAGGTTTTGATGGTAACTTCAGGCGACTTTAATGGAGTCTCCCAATTTTATGTCAGCCAAGACTAAAGTCCCTTTTATCTGCAGTTTCAATCAGCTTTTATCTCTGAAGAGGCCATTTGTCTTTCCTGATTTTATTCTTCCTTCCCCACAGTGTCCCTCCATTTTGCCATAACTCCCTGAATGGGAACATAAAAGGGAAATGCTTACCCTCGCCTCTTTCTCCCCATAGTTAAGAAGATTGAAACAGGCCACTGCTGCTATTATAATCCCTCAAGGAAAGAGCCCTTATCTTGTGCACAAGTGGATTTATCGGTACAAAAGGAGAGGAGTAAAGCATCATTTACATAAATAACAGGGAGCTGCACCACTATCAAAGATGACTAACTGCTCCGGAGTTGACACACTAAATCAATCTGCGAGACCCCAATGCATGAGAAACGGGCTGAACATTGCCTCCTCAACCCCCACTGTGCCATAATATCACTCTAGTTCATGATGAGGCAACAAAATACTCCACGTTCATGGAACAGCTGCTTTCATAAGGACAGCAATCATGAAAAGCACTCTCAGAATTTCTCAGTACCTGCCGAGCAAAACAAAATTTCCAGTGAGAAAATTAAACTGCCAAGAAGATTTATCTGAACCTATGCAGAAGTCCTGCAGTCCAGAGCACTGGAATAAAAACTGGGGCACTAAAATGGAAAGAAGGAGTTTCTTTCAAAAAAATAAACTAAAGGAACTAAAGAAAATATATTTCTGAAGAAGATGGAAGAATGCAATGACTGAAACAGTCAGGCATAACTTAAAACATAGATTGAATGTGCTTTATGTGAAATACTTGGGGCCAGAAGTAGTTTGAATTTCATAATTTTTTGGATTTTGTACCTGTATTTGCATACATGCACATAATATATTATGTACATGTATGAAAATACAGGTGCAAAATCCAATTTTTTTATGAAATTCAAAATATATTTACTTTCATAAAAAATTATGAAATTCATAATATATTGGGAGCCCCCGGTGGCGCAGTGGGTTAAAGTGATGAGCTGCTGAGCTTGTTGACCGAAAGGTTGCAGGTTCAAATCCGGGGAGCTTCCACTGTCAGCCCCAGCTTCTGCCCACCGAGCAGTTCAAAAACATGCAAATGTGAGTATATCAGTAGGTACTGCTCTGGCAGGAAGGCAACAGCACTACATGCAGTCATGCTGGCCACATGACCTTGGAGGTATCTACGGACAACGCAGGCTCTTCAGCTTAGAAATGGAGATGAGCACCACATGACTGGACTTCATGTCAGGGGAAACCCTTTACCTTTTACATAATATATTGAAGCTGAGACCCAGATCAAAACATATATCCCTTATACACATGTGTTTTAATTATTCTGTAACTCACATCGAGCTATGAGGAGAGGCAGGTAAGAAATAAAATTATTATTATTATTATTATTGTAATTTTATACAATATTTTTTCATAATTTTGTGCATAAAACAAAGTTTGTGTACATGAAACCATCATAAAGAAAAGGTGTCACTATCTCAGCCACCCATGTGAACTATTTTGGATTTTGGAATATTTTGGATTTCGGAATTCCAGAAAGGGATGCTCAACAACACGGAAGATTCAGCTAAAATCTGTTTCACTATTAGCATTATGGGTTTTGTTTTGTTTTGTTTTGTTTTGCCTCAGGCAGCCGTTACCACATTGTTAGAAATTCAGAGGCTGAAGGAACATTTCATTGGGAGGCAAACTGGGCATCACAACCAGATATAGTGAAGACATCTGCCCTTACGCTTTGCTACTCTGCTGCTGAGTACCCATGTCCAGTGTGGAACACATCTCACCATGCTAAAACAGTAGATGTGGCTTTTAATGAGACATTACACATTATCACAGGATGTCTATGCCCTACGCCACTGGAGAAATTATACTGTTTAGCCAGTATTGTACCACCTGACATCCGCCAGGAAGCAGCAGCCAATAATGACATCGCTGACCCATCCCCTGTCCAGATATCAGCTGGCATGCCAATGCCTTCATCAGTAAATCTACAAATATACTTGCAGGAACACCTCAGCAAGCAAGAGTCTAAAAGTAGCAGGCTGGAACCTGGAACCTCAATCCATAGCTGATACCAAATGAGAAACTCCCCCCTGGGCACACAGAAGACTCAGCAACTTGGAAGGCGCTGAACAGACTGTACTCGGGCACCATGATATGCAGAGCCAACCTTAAGAAATGGGGCCACAAAGTGGAGTCCATGACATGTGAGTGTGAAGAAGAGCAAACCACAGACTTCCTATTACAATGCAACCTGAGCCCTGCCACATGCATAATGGAGGCTATTCTTATAGCAACACCAGAGGCACTCCAAGTAGCCAGCTTCTGGTCAAAGGACATTTAGTATAATGCCAAGTTCTTAAACTTTGTGTTTTTTAAATATATAATAAGTGTGTCCTTGGTTTGCTACTGATAACATAAATAAAATTGGGAGGCAGAATTCTCATGATGTGGTGGCAATGCATTAATTTTCTCCACTCACCCATAGGCATTGTTTAATTCAGTGAAAAATTAGAGCCTGTTACTGGCCCTGTGACTGTTGTATTGAGTAGCTATGCTTCTGAAGAGGAAAGTATTCCAAGTGTGACAGGTAAGAGAAATTTTCTATAGATGTATTGAGGCTGAACTTCAGGGCTCGAGTTCAAGACAACCAGCCAAAATAGCCTAAAATAATTCTCCAAAGAGACAGCAGTGAAAGACAGCAGTGTGGATTATAGCTACAGAACAGTTGGGGCAAAATGAAGCCATGCTCCCCATAAAAGAATATCAGTAAGACATTACACACAGTTAGACCTCCAGATCTGTAGGAGTTTGATTCCAGAACCTTTACAAATGCTGAAAAAGTCAATGATCATATCCCATGTTATTAAATGGCTGTGACATGCATGCAGATGCTTCAGCCTGTTCACATTCGTGTCACTGAAATTTTATGTTTAGGACAGGGTCCTCAAACTTTTTAAACAAAGGGCCAGGTCACAGTCCCTCAGACTGTTGGAGGACCGGATTATAGTTTGAAAAAAAAAACATGAATGAATTCCTTTGCATAATGCACGGCTGGCGGGGACGAGAGATAGGGCCTTCTTGGTGGTGGCTCCTTGGCTGTGGAACACCCTTCCCGTAGACATCAGGCTAGCCCCCTCCCTGTTGATATTCAGCAGGAAGCTAAAGACCTGGTTGTTTAAGAAGGCATTTGAATAGAAGTGCAATGACTGTTAACTTGACCATAGGAATGGAACTACGGAAATGGTATCGGATTGTGAACTTGACGATGAGACGACTCGGAATGGCTTTGTAATAATGTTGATGTTTTGATGAGATGTTTTGATAATGATGTACTGCGGATTATTTTTCACTATGTTTGTATTTTGCACCTGTTTTTCTATGTTGTACACCGCAATGAGTCGCCATTAGGCTGAGTATTGCGGTATATAAGCGAAGTAAATAAATAAATAAATAAATATTTGTAGTGCAAAGCACTTAAAAACAATACAGTAATTAAAATGGAGAACAATTTTAACAAATATAAACTTTCAATGGGAAATGTGGGCCTGCTTTTGGCTGATGAGATAGAATTGTTGTTGTTTGTTGCTGTTGTTGTTGTATGCTTTCAAGTCGTTGCAGACTTAGGTTGACCTTGAGCAAGGGCTAGGTAAATGACCTTGGAGGGCCGCATCCAGCCACCGGGCCTTAGTTTGAGGACCCCTGGTATAGGACGTAATGATCTATAATCCATGGAAATCACAGATCATAAGCCTGTGTTGGGTCCAGTGTAGATGGCTTTTTAAGATAAAGAAATAGTGATTGATGGGGGTTATAAAAATGTTGGCCCTGTAATAATCTTTGAACTGCATTACGTCTTGTTAGGCCTTAATATCTCCAATGCATGAGATCCCAGATAAGCAGAGTCAATTCTGGTTATTTCTCTGGATGGGAGACTGCCAACCAATACCAAGTGCTATAGGATAAATTTCAGAGGCATCACTTCTAAGTATTTCTTATAATGACCACCATTTATTGATATAGTAGTCACTCTAAGTTGATAAGCTACTTGAAGGCACACACATAACTTCTGAGAACTTTCTGGTTTCTCTCCTCCTATACTTTTCTCCTTTGTCCTCAACTTCCTCTAGTTATGGAAAACTGAGTGCAAAAAGCAGTTTGGACTCAGCAAGGCAGTAGAAAGGATCTTGCCCTTTCCAGGAGGCTTGGGTAAAAGCTAACTGCTAAAATCTTTCCTGGCTTGTGCATTCTTCCTTCTTAATCAAAATTTGCCATGTTCATCATGTTGTGTTCCTATTGTTATCTGTGAAATATTGGAGGGTATGCAATTTCTGTCTTCCATCTCCACTTTGCCCTTTCTTTTTGGTCCTTGATGCTATTTTCACACAGTATCTTAGATGAAATAAGGTGTCAATATAGCACAGTTGATTGCTTCAGTGGTGTCTCCTGCTATTTCCCACCCTAATCCTCCTATTTACTACACTGAAGGTTCTTCAGGGCTTTGGTTGTTTGGTTATTTTTTGTTTGTGTTTGTGTGTCTCTGTGTGTGCTTGTTAAGCCCCCTTTGTAAAGCCATAATCCTAAAAGATTTCCAGAAGACGATAAGACTAAGAGATAAATGAACTGCTAGATTACCGCTCTTTGGAACATTGTCCTAATTTTGCACCTTATGCTCCGACTAAGCTTAAATAAGTAGAAACCACAGAAGCGAAAGGAGAGAGAGATTTCAGAAGCTCTTTGGCCCAGTTCTGGTATTGTGTGTGTGTGTGAATGTGCCTTAAATACAGAGGACTGGGAAGCCCTGGCACTCGAGTCTTGTAACTGGAGGTCAGCTGTTACCAACACTGCTACCGATTTTGAAGAGGCATGGATACAGGGCAAAAGGAAAAACAGGCCAAGAGGAAGATGTGTCAAACAAATGCTTTTTGTGACTGCCTTCCACCTGGAAATCTATGTCCTGATTGTAAAAGACCATGTGGCTCCAGAATATGTCTTCACAATCATTTTTACAGTCCCACCACCAAGAATCTACCTCTGGAAGACAATCATATTTGACCATGAGTAATCACCTATGATGATGATGATACCTTCAAGTTGCCCATTGACTTATAATAACCCCTTTAACATTCTAGGATTTTCTAAGGCAAGAAATACTTTGAGATGGTCTGCCAGTTCCTTCCTTTAAAACATGGGTGGGAAATCTTTTTTTTCTACCAAGGGCCATTTGGAAATCTGTAAGATCACTCAGAGTACATACCTTGATGTTTTGTTATTTTATTATAAATAATAAGTCTGTGCAATCAATGAAAAAAATGTTTCAATACTCATTACAAAATTTGGGGGGGGGGGACGTTTCTAAAATATTTCTGAAATTGGACAGGATCTGTATCATAGCTATAATGAGCTAACTACTTTTTTGTTATTTAAGTAGTTAATTGTGCCAATTAGAAAACTTAGGGGTGTCTTTCTCCCTCACTGTTAGAGCTATTCACATGAATTATGCTACATTTATAGAACACATGTATCACTGTGTTGGGGAATTTTCAAAGTTTTTACAAACAACTTTTTTAAAAAAAAACTACAAGAATTTGAATTTTCTGTACAATGAGACAAGAGAACAGGGGAGATCCCCCCTCCCAAGTTTCAGAAATATTCATATATTTTGGATATTTATTTTTAAGTTTTGACAAAAAAATTAAATTAATCTTTATTGAATATTTGCATAACAATTAAAATATTAAAATATATAGATAGAAAAAAGATATAGATAGAAGAAAGAGAGGAGAGAGAAAAGAAAAAGAAAGAAAAAAAGAAAAATACAAAAAAGGGAAAAAATAAAAATTAAGACTTTCTGGCTTCCTTGTGTCTTCTAGTGATCTGGATTCCTTTCTTCTACTCTCTTCCTCCCTCCTATTTTCTTCCTCTTCTCTCAACTTCTTTCTCTTTCTCTTTCCTTTTCTTCTTCTCCTTCTTTACTAGATCAAAATCTTTTTATTTCTTAGTTTGAAATATTCAGTAACCTTTTCCCAGTTTGTTTCTTGCATATTTATTCCTTTACTTCTTGATATAAGAAAAGTGAGCCTATCCATGTTCTTTATCTCCAATATTTTTATTAATCTCTCATTTTCATCTGGTATTTCTGTCTGCTTCCATTTTCTGGCATAGCAAATCCTTGCTGCTGTTGTCATTAGGAACAAAAGTTTGTCCGTGTTTTTCTCAATTTCTAAATCATGTATTCCTAACAGAAATAATTCTGCTTTCCATGGTATAGTTATCTTTAAAATATTTTGTAATTCTTTCTGTACTTCCTTCCAGTATACTTTAGCCTTATTGCAGGTCCACCACATATGGAAGTACAACCCCTCTTTTTCTTTACACTTCCAGCAGGTTGTGCTTGTGTTGTTGTAGCTTCTCCCTAGCTTCTTCGGGGTCATATACCATCAATAGCTGTCTTCACCCAGTTTTCCTTTAGCTCCATCCCAAGGCTGTATTTTATTTTTTCCTCCAAATTTCCTCCCATTCCTCTTGCTTAATATTTCTTCTAATGTTTTCATTCCATCTTTTTCTATAAAAAAGATGGACAAAAAAATTAAGCCACACAGCTATCTCTTTGAATGTCTCTTATATTAACCAAGAGAACTTTAATTTAGGGATTTCTTTCCAGCCCAGCACTGATTTATTTACTTGTATTGAAATATCAGTCAGTTCTCTTTGCAGATTCAACAATTTATTGGAACTCTGGGTGCTGCTAGGAGGGAAAAAAATTCTCCCCTATCCTAATTGGAGCTTTCCGATACTGAGCAGAATTCTGGGAAATGTAGTTTAGGGCAGGGCCTCTTGGATTCTCTGGCATGGGGCTCCTCACCTTCTGAAACTACATTTCCCAGAATTCTGGGAGAATTCAGTCTCTTTTCCTTAGTTTATCCCACCCTGCTGCTTTCCTCTCCTCATGGCAAGAGGAATGACAGCCATTTTGGCTTCACCTCGTGCTGAAACTGACTTTGATAGACTTCCAAGCACTACAGAATACAAACAAAAATTCAGATATTGTTAGGAATTATTGAATTTGACAATAAAACTCAAATTGAATACATTTTTCAGCCCATCCCCTGTGGCAGGCCACACCACCAAAAAATATCAAGAAAATATTTTAAATTATTCTCTTCCCTTTTCAATCTCTGTACAATATCTTTGCAATTGCAAAACACCGGTTAATCCAAGCTTTTGAAATCTATAATAATTAAAGAACCTTGTCATACTTTCGATTCATTTCAGCAGACAACCTCCCTTCCCCACAATGAGAAACGTATAATCTTGTAAAGCTACAGAGATTTCAGATCAAAGTTTAGCAGGTAAATCAAACCTGAAATGAATGGATTAGAAGTGGAAGGTTGCTGTAATATTCTTTCTCGTTCAGCAACCCAGAAGCAGATTTTGCTGAAACTTGCTCTCTAATTCCCATCTGCAAAGGCATTACTTGGGGAATGAACAGGTCTGCGGGAATGTCTTTTTTTAATGACATCTGTAAACTCAAAAACCTACAACTGGAGCAGGCTTAATCTGTCATTCAACAGCAGGTGCTCTGCATGCAATCATAGCTACGCTGATGAAAATCAGATATTCTGGGTACACAACCTGCTTCATTTGATCATATTGGTATTTCATCCTGCCTTTAGCCTATCTTCTTCTTTCAGTCCCAGATGTCTCCAGGTGAATGACTTCATGTACCAACAAAAATAACCACATTTTCACTTAGTATGGATTTCTTGCCTCAAGGGATCTGGGTGAATAGAAGGGATTCTGGATTTAATCACACAGAGATCACAAACTGGCACAGAAGCAGAACCTTTAGAGGTGGTTCCTTTGGCAAAATTCTGTGTGCAATCCTTGCCAGTCTTCAATCTCCTCTTAAGACACTTGTCCCTGCTGCTGACAGTCAATACCTGTCAATAGAGAGAATCATAGAATCAAAGAGTTGGAAGAGACCTCATGGGCCATCCAGTCCAATCCCCCGCCAAGAAGCAGGAATATTGCATTCAAATCACCCCTGACAGATGACCATCCAGCCTCTGTTTAAAAGCTTCCAAAGAAGGAACCTCCACCACACTCCGGGGCAGAGAGTTCCACTGCTGAATGGTTTTCACAGTCAGGAAGTTCTTCCTCATGTTCAGATGGAATCTCCTTTCTTGTAGTTTGAAGCCATTGTTCCATGTCATAGTCTCCAGGAAACCAGAAAGCAAGCTTGCTCCCTTCTCCCTGTGGCTTCCTCTCACATATTTATACATGGCTATCATATCTCCTCTCATCCAATAGCCCCATATCATTCTACAGTAACATAACGTATCTGGTGTAATGATCCCCAGCTGCTTCTCTTTTAACTTCTATTGAAGGCCATCTTAAGTCCTATATTGGAAAGCATACTACCAATATAATTAATATGCGAAACTTTATTTTGTATCTAATTTGTAAGATTTGTATATACAAACAGATATTAAGAAACACGAGGAGGGGTGCCCACACACAAACTCAAGAACAGAAACACTCGCTGAATATTTTTGTTTACGTTCTTCCCAAAGCCAGTTTCATTTTCAATGCAAGCAGGAGAGGCAAAGCCAAAAAGGCCGCATTCCTCTTTAAATTAAAGAGAGACAGACTGTCTCTCACAATGATCTGGTGATCCGGAAGCTCAAGTTGGTACAAAATGCAGCTACTCGGCTTCTTGCGAGAGTTCCGATGAGATGCCACATAACACCAATCTTACTGCAGCTGCATTGGTTACCAATTGAGCACCGGATCACTTTCAAAGTGATGATACTTACCTTTAAGGCCTTATATGGTCTGGGGCTGATGTACCTAAGGGACCGCCTTACCCCCTACCAACCCCAGAGATCTTTTCATTCTGAGGACCAAGATTTATTGGAAGTTCCCAGTTTTATAACCTTGTGTCTAACAGCAGACAATGCATGGTGCTTAAAGACAGTTTCCCCCGCTGTCCTCTGGCTTAAGGACCTCAATGTGATGAGGTCCTAGGACTCTCTACAACCTCTAGCATACTCTGTGGTTAATTTCTGCTTAGAGATGTTTAGAGAAGTGTTCTCTTTAGGTGTTCCAGTCAATTTCCACAAAAGTGTAAAAATGTGGATAGCCAATTCTGTGTGTGTGTGTCTCTCTCTCTCTCTCACTCTCTCTCTCGTAAAGGTAAAGGTTTTCCCCTGACATTAAGTCCAATCGTGTCCGACTCTGGGGGTTGCTGCTCATCTCCATTTCTAAGCCAAAGAGCAGGCATTGTCCATAGACACCTCCAAGGTCAAGTGGCCAGCATGACTGCATGGAGTGCCGTTACCTTCCCTCCAGAGCGATTTGCTCACATTTGCATGTTTTTGAACTGCTAGGTTGGCAGAAGCTGGGGCTAATAGTGGGAGCTCATGCTCGAACCTGTGACTTTTCGGTCAGCAAGCTCAGTGCTTTAACCCACTGCACCACCAGGGCTCCCCTCTCTCTATATATATATCTATAACTATATATCTATATCTATATATGCCAAATGCATATTTTACCAACAGGATTTCACCTTTGTGTTACTCAGCAAATTACTTTTCTTCTTTTTCTTTTGTGATCACTTATTTCTCAAAAGAAAAAGAATCCTGGCATACCTTCCAGCTGTTGCAGAGAACTTTGCAAGTTATTCCTGCAGAGCAATGCGGGGAAAGAGGCTGGATATCTACTTAGAGAGAAACAGCACCATCCTTCCAAACTGCAGAGATGTTTGTATTATTAATGTCTATTGAAATTTACTGTAGTTCCTAATTTGCAGCCATCAGTAGACAGGCATCATGCCATGTGATTTATGTCCAAGCAAAAACCTTTACTAACTCAGGCCTCATAAATTTTGATCATGCGCTGGATTTCTTCTTTTAATGAAAGAGAAGTTAATGTGATCATTATTGATGTTATTTGAGCACATTTAGAATTGCAGCATTGTGATAAAACAGTTTATTTAGTCTCTATGAGGTTTTTTTAAAAGAAACAAGCTCAAAATGAAACCTTAACAGCTTTAATTTTTGTTGGCCTGGCACTGAGTTGCAATGCATTGTGATGCCAAATGCAAAAATGATTACCTGCAAGATGTATTGAACAAGGGAGATGAGCAAGGAATCTGCACTTTTGTGATATATTCTATAGAAATGTTGGAAGTTTTTTTTTCCCTTCAAAGCCTTAATCTAAAGCACCGGAACCGAAAATCCCTTGTAAATGACAATTGGTGCAACATTGTATTTAACTTGTCTGTTTTTTCACCCTTTGACTTGCTATGAGCATAAAATAATTGCAGAAAATATGATCCATAAATAAGCTAAGATCATGACTTATGTTTCGTTCATGTTAGCAAGTAATTCTTCATATTTTTTTTCCACTCCTGCTGGTCATGGGGTTCAGAGACAGCCAAGGGCAAAAGGTGATGGGGAAAATATTCTATGTTCTTCCAGTTGAAGGAGGAACACTCCAATATGGAAGAGTGAGAATTTTGTTTTGGTCTTTAAAAAAACATGAATGTACTAAAAATTTGCACATTTTGTCAATTGGATGAAGAAAAGAATGAGAAACTTTTAAAATGTAGGAGAAAATGAAACACAATGATTTATTCATCCAAAAAGAAAGGTTGGGACACTTAACTGTTAAAAGTCTCCCTTGGATTCCTATATATTCAAGCATGTTTCTGCTGAATTGGGGTCACCATATTTTTCCCTCAAGAAAGTCTGCTTACATTAACCTTTACCTAGCAACCAGATACATCACAGAATCATAGAATCATAAGGCTGAAAATGCCATCCAGTCGGCATGTGCGATCTGTCTAAATATGGTTCAAAAGTACTTACAGAACTAGGGAGCACTGGCACTTCATTTCCAAGGTGTTTCTAAAGTTTTGGTGGTGAAAATTTTGGAACTCTAATGAGACTAATGAAATTTCATTACTACGAGGGGTATTTTTTAAGTAAGGTCCGTTTTGTTGTAGACACTAGTAGTTTGCGCGCATACCGCAACGAGCACGTGCGTCATGTACCGGCATGCCTCGGGAACAACTGTGCTCAGTTTCCGCTCTGTAGCTAACCTGTACAGTTCTGTTCTGTGCTTTAAAAATGTTTAAGACTATCAACTCACCCGCCGCATGTGAGGTTCGCTCAGTGATACGGTTTTTGTCAGCAAGGAACCTGCCTGCTGCAGAAATTCATCGACAAATTTGTGGTGTACGATGATACTGTTATGAGTGAAAGCAAAGTGCATAAGTGGGTACGACAATTCAAAGATGGCCATGACAACGTCCATTATGAGGACCGCTTCGGTCGCCCTTCTTTGATTACAGACGATTTGGTGGCTTTTGGTGGCAGCAGGTTTTTATGAAGAGGGTATTTTAAAATTGGTTCAGAGGTATGATAAGTGTTTGAACGAACTTGGCAACTATGTCGAAAAATAGAGTGAAGTATGTACTTTCTGAAAATCAATTTACTTTTTTGAAATAAACTTTCATTGTGTACTTATGTTCAAACAGACCTTACTTAAAAAATAACCCTCGTATTTCATTACAGTAATTGTGCATGCGCATTGCTGCAATCATTGTTACTATTGGGGAAACTTCAGGGGCTCCCATCTCCCTCATTTTTAAAGTGTTGTTTTAAAAACATTATTGAAGAAATATTTCTGTAAAAGATGATCTTTTATGCTATCTCTATATGTGAACATACATGAATTATATGTTCAAGCTTGAATCCTATTCCCAAGATATCTCATTATGTACATATCTGTAAATACTGGTATTCCAAAATTTTATAAAAATTCCACATCCAAAGCAGTACTGGTCCCAAGAATTTTGGATAAGGGACACTAAACCTGTGTTTGTTTGGTTTTTTGTTTGTTTGTTTTTTATCATGCAGCTGGATACAAAATATATGGTTGGAAAAGTATGTGGTTAGAAAACTGAAAGCTGGAAAAATGGGAGGGAAGCTGGAAATCCACTGCTATATAAACCTCACTTCACAACATCTGAGGATGCCTGCCATAGATGTAGCTGAAATGTCAGGAGAGAATGCTTCTGGAACATGGCCATACAGGCTGAAAAACTCACAGCAACCTATTAGATTTGTTCAATATTTATTAAGTACTTCAGTGACAGGTAGAGCATGCACACAAATTAGCACTCAGGATTCAAAACAAACTCTCCAAACTCTACTAAAACTTTCTTCTCCTTTTTGGTCAGAACCTCTCCATTTTCATCTACATAGTCAGGTAATACTATCACATCTTTGTGAATGCTTCTTTTTGTGCCTTGTCCCTTACATATGGATTTTTTCCTTTTGAAAGGAGTATTGGTGCAGTTGTATTAACTGCTCTAATAAAAAAAAACATAGTTCCATCCTTTCAATGTCTAGCTTTATGTAGAGGCCTTTTGCAAAAGAGAGAGCAAATTGCTAACTGGATCCTAAAGAGAATTGAATGACTCGGCCACTAACACGCCTTTTGGCACAAGGATTTCTTTTCTTCCATCGATGTCCTTAGCAAAACTGAGAAACACTTCAGCTGATGTCATTTGCAAGGCCCTTTGCCTTCCTCATGCCGTCTGCCCTTGGCTTCAACGAAACCATAAAATATTTTACTGCAAAGCCATGAACAATCCATATGTCCATTTGATGTGACAGACCACCAAGAAGGCAGTGCTTGTGGGGTAACATAAGGATATCTGAAGGTGACACATGCTGTCATTTGATGAACAGAGATGCAGGGATGTGGAAGGGGGGGAGGCTCTGGCAGCCAAAGCCTTGGCCTTGACAACTTGTGATGGTGACCAGGTGGGGTGTGTTATCTTAATAGTCTGGAGCTCTTGTGAATTATTTTCTGATAGATGTAAACAGCTGTTATTCTTGGTAATGGAAAGCAATTAGAAACATCTGTACTCTTGGCTATGAGTAATGCTTCCTATCCTCATGGCTCCCAAGTGCCAATTGGAAATAACTACATCATCTGAGTATGGCTGGCAAGTCTACCCTGCATTCTGGACCAATGATTAGTACTGAGCTGTGAAGAACAAGAGGTGAAGAGGAGGGGGAAAAAGAGGCAGCACCTGGCATGGAAAAAGGCTGGAGAGAGAGAGAGAGAGAGAGGAACCAGTTCAACTATCCACCTGGGAGAAGTGGCCTTTCTCTGAACAACAGAACCATCACTTATTCAGATCTAAACCAAAAACAGAAAGAACTCTGGCAGGTCAAGTCTCCACAGATCATTGCTGGTGTTGACACAAAAACACATGCTAACAGACTCCTTCTCACCTTACAAGTCCACCACAGAGATCTGCAGGGACCACAGCACAACAAGAGAGCACATTGTTTGCATGTGAGAAGTTCAACTCCTGCCAGGTTGCTGTGTTTGTTGAGTTTTGATATCATGTAATATGAAATCCTTTTTGATGAGGCTCTGGATAACTGCTGCCAGGCACATTGGGCTGTATGAAGAAACAGTCTTTGTAAAAGTGAGGTATCTATCTAGCATCCAAAGTTTGAAACAGCCCTTTTTAGCCATTATACATAGTTGGGTAATGCTCTTACTATGGAGTGAGTTTCTCATGTTGAGTGGAGATCAAGTGATCACTGTAATCCTTCTGAAAATATCTCATGAGAACCCAATCATCACAAACTTTCTATCAATACTGAC
This sequence comes from Anolis sagrei, assembly GCF_037176765.1. Taxonomy (NCBI): domain Eukaryota; kingdom Metazoa; phylum Chordata; class Lepidosauria; order Squamata; family Anolidae; genus Anolis; species Anolis sagrei. The sequence continues at coordinate 15,524,765 of NC_090025.1, read as the reverse complement.
ACTGGTGGTAAGTAGCCACCACTAGGGGAAAGTTCCCAAGTGGCAGATGACCACGGTGTACAAGAGTTGGGTTATTCCAAAATGTGCTCCTGTAATACCTCTGATGTACAAAGACCTGTATGAAGATCTGCCTTTGAAGTCAAATGTTTCACTCAGAGCACAAAAAAAAGAAGAAGCAATTTGTCTGTTGTTCGATGGTATGAAATACTGGGGTTAGCAGTTTGGTGAGACACCAGCACTCTTTGCAGAGCAAGTTTAAGATCTTGTAAAACTACACATTCCATTATTTTAATGCAGTGAGTAATCACAATTAAAGGATTGTCAAACTGCATTAATTCTACAGTGTAGATCTGCCCCAGATCAAAGAATGTGTAACATTCATGAGTTAAACTTGAATTATATTGCCTGGACATTCTGGAAATAAACTACCCACTCCAAACATAGGATTCTGCTTTAAGCCACTGGCTGAGAAAATACAAGTCACTCTATATGAGTTGTTGTGGATTTTCTGGGCTGTATGGCCATGTTCCAGAAGCATTCTCTCTGATGTTTTGCCTGCATCTATGGCAGGTATCCTCAGAACTTGTGAGGTCACCTCATAATCTTTGTGGATGCCTGCCATAGATTCAGGTGAAATGTCAGGAGAGAATTCTTCTGGAACATGGCCACACAGCCCAAAAACACACACAACAACCTAGTGATTCTGGCCATGAAAACCTTTTATCTGTTGATGCTAGAGTACAAGTTTTTAACAGTAATGGCAGCCCAGCTGGGAGTTAATGTTGAAAATCTGAATAGTCATCAGTAAACCCTTTCTAGAATTATTTCTGCATATTGAGATAGAAACCCTTTTCTGTGCAGCTTCTCTTTGAGAGCTAAAGCACAAAAATAAGCATCATTTATATATCTACCCATCTGTGTTGGCTAAGACCTTTGGTAATACCCTTGATGCAACCTATGGTTTCCACATGATTTGTTAGTGGTAGCTAACACCTTAGAGGACAGAATCAAAATCTGAGATTAGAGAGCTGGGCCAAATTAAACAAAATGAATTTCAACAGATAAATGTGTAAGTTGGTGGAAAAAATGAAATGCACAGATTTAGGATGGGAGGGCACCTGGCTTGAAAATAATTCACGTGAAATGGATCTAAGAGTTTTCATAGACCACAAGCAGAACATGAATCAAAATTGTGACCTGGTGGCAAAAATAGCAAATGTGATTCTATATTGCACCAATGAGAGTATAGTGTCTGGAATTAGGGAATTAATAATCCCAATATATTCTGCTTTGATGAGACCTCACCTGGAATAAAGTGTCCGGGTCAAGATGGATATTCTTGATGAGCTGGAATATGTCCAGAGAAGGATGACCCAAGTGGTTGAATGTCTGGAAACCATGCCCCATGAGGAGCTGGTTATATTCAGCCTGGAGAAGGGGAGGTTGACAGGGGGCATAATACCCATCTTTAAAAATGTTGAAAGGATGCCATATTGAAGATGGAGCTTTTTCAATTGTTGCTGCTCTAGGAATGAAGGATCTCATCCCATGAGCGAGGGGAGGGGGAGGTCATCATACTTAATTCCCTACTGTTGAGGTCCATCTTCTGGAATGGCCAGCCACCCCACATCCTTTCTCCATGTTTTTCCATTTGGAGTTGGTTAGCACCTGACTCCTGAAAATGCATTTGGGGTTCCGGTTCCATGTGCTTTGGAAATGGAACCGCCAGAAGTGCCTTTACATCATGTGATGGCCTTCATGGGAGTGCATGGAAACAAAGTCCGGACTACACATGATGAGGTCCTAAGACATAGAGAGCAATGCACTCAAAGTATAGGAAAAGAGATCTACCTAAACATTAAAAAGAACTTCCTGATGGTAAGAGCTGTTCAGCAGCAGAATATGCTGCCTTGGCATGTGGTAGGTCTTTTTATTTGGTGGATTTTAAGGCACACCTTGCATCATAAGGATTTTACTTTCTGCAATAAGAATGTCACATTTCTAGTGCTAGTTGGGGTTGGGGAGGGTAGAGGAGCAGAAAATCGGAATAGGCTGGCAATGTGCACCTCTCCTGGGAGCTGTTGATTCCATAGCTGTTTAATCCTCAGCTTGGCGGCTGTCTTGGCAGCTACGGTGCTCCATGATTGCCAATTGTGCAGTGTTGGTTTCTGAGATGGGAACACCTGTTTATTAGCATTTGGTTGAGCACATCCAACATATTTCATGGAGGCCGCAGAGGGGAGGGGGAGGATCCTTCTGACAGCTTGAATTTTTATTACTATTATTTTGCTCGATTGCCGGGCTGGTTGATTGCCCTTCGTCATGAAAGGGGTTCTTTCCTTTGCAGCACAGTTTTGCTGCATTCATCCCAGTCTCTTTCCTTCTCCTGCCTTAGAACTCCACATGATCATTCTGGAGAACAGAATGCTCTCCAGGTTCACAATGGATGGTTCTATTTTGAAAGCCATATGGCAAATAGAAACTGCTGTCTCCTGCTAAGAAACAAAGAAAGTCCCTATCACAAAACTGAAATACTACCCATATCGGATCAGTTGTCAGTCTGGGATTAACACTTCCAGTGTGATTTTTCAAGGCTTTCTCTGTAGTAGCAATCCTTAGAATCTGGTCCTCCAGATGTTTTAGATTTCCTTTATCTCCCAGATAGAATCATAGCATTGGAAGAGACCTCATGGTCCAATAGTCCAACCTCTTGCCAGGAAAATCACCTTCAAAGCATCCCTGACAGATGGCCATCCAGCCTCTGTTTTAAAGCCTCCAAAGAAGGAGCCTCCACCATACTCAGAGAGTTCCACTGCTGAACAGTTCTCAGGAAGTTCTTCCTCATGTTCAGGTGGAATCTCCTTTCCTCCAGCACAGCAAAAACAGGTTTGCTCCCTCCTCCCTATGACTTCCCCTCACCTCTTGATACATGGCCCTCATCATGTCTCCTCTCAGCCTTCTCTTTGGCAGGCTAAACATGCCCAGTTCTTTAAACTGCTCCTCATATGGCTTGTTCTCCAGACTATTGATCCTTTCAGCTGCTCACCTCTGAATACATTCCAGCTTGTCAACATCTCCCTTCAATTGTGGTGACCAGAATTGGACACAGTTTGATTCCATGTGTGGTCTGACCAAGGCAGAATAGAGGGGTAGCATGACTTCCCTGGATCTAAGCACTAGATTCGTATTCATACAGACCAAAATCCCATTTTTTTATTATTATTATTTTGCCACCACATGACATTATTGGTTCATGTTTAACTTGCTGTCCACAAGGACTCCAAGATGTTTTTCACATGTACTGCTGTCAAGCAAGCTGCATTTTATTCCTCAACACTCCAGACTTCAAGGAAGTGAAGTCCCATATACTGAGAAGACCAAAGCTTGGGAATCTCTGCTCTACAGGCAGGAAAACTACCAAGGATTCAACATGACACATGGATGTTAGTCATGTCCACAGCAGTTGATATTGCAAGGGATGGTATGACCTATTGTTTCTTAATTGTCAAAGCAGTGGTTAGACTCCAATAGGTGATTCACAAATTACTCCTCCTTAGAATATTACTTAGAGCATGAATATGCAAACTCTTTAATCTCAAAAGCAAAATACCATTTTAGAAATATTCTTGAGGGTGATATTTCAGTAATATCCTAAGGGGAAAGGGTGGGACCAGCATGTTTTAGCTTGAAGCTTTGACTATCAATAACTAAGCTTTAAGAGGGCTGCATTAAACCAGTGATGCTTTTCTTTACTGCAGACTCCCTGTAATTATCTTTTGTTCCTGCAGACTATCAAGACATGACTCAAGATTCAAAGTGTTAAGACTTTCACAATTGTGCTTGAAGTTGGTAAGGAGAACCAGAGACACATTCTGGTGATGTGATTTCACTCAAAAGGACATATTGGAAGACATTTAGATGACTCGGGACCACAGAGCAGGAGGAGCAAAAGGTCAGAAGCAGAAGCATATTGGGATGTGAAATTTCCCCAGTCCTTTCCTTCTGCTTCCCAAAAGCCACCCCGTATTCATCAAGCTGCTGTGGCTGCTGTTGTTGTCATCATTTTTTTGTTATTTGGAGGGGGGGGGGTGTCTCGCTTGCCGAGGGCTTCCTGCCAACAAGAACAGAATGTCATTATGAGAGGAGGCTGCTGTGAGCTGCCACAACCGCCAGGAATTTATCACTGCTAGCATGGATTGTAATGGACTCCTTCACCAAATGACTTTGGACGAGGAGGACATTGGCAGTGGGCTTCAAGTCCTGCATGGCAATTATTATTAAACCGAATGGCCATGTAATAGAATTGGGGTAAGGAGGGGAGAGGGAACATCAGGTGGGAGCAAGCAGCAATTGCTCACAAAACCCCACATGCAGAACTGCAGGAGTTTTCTCCAAATGTCCAGACTGCTAGGCAGGCGGTTAGGGAAACGGGCCACTCCCAAGCATAACTAATCCAGTGGCCATGCTAGTGGGATAAGTCAATATCATGGGAAGTTGTCACAGAAGCAGCTAAAATAGATAGAAAATAGGAATTTTCACTGAACAGGCACCAGAATCAATTGCAATTATCCTTCTGATGTATCTCATCATTGTACTGTGAGATCCAGGACATATCCACCACCATAAAACATGCACTGCACTTTATACTATCTGAAATTGATAATTGAAATAACTAACTCAAGTCCTATTGATTTTAAGGAGAATAATGCATGATGTTGGGGGAGGAAGGAAGACTGCATTATAGAAAGATTGACTCAGTTAAAGAAACCATGGCTTAGTTTGAATGAAATGGTCAGGGCTGTTAATCTGGGGAGCAAGAGTTGCCTGACTTATCTTATTCTAGACAATTCATGCAATTATAACTTTGCCCCAAATGTGAAGAAGAAGAAGAAGAAGAAGAAGAAGAAGAAGAAGAAGAAGAAGAAGAAGAAGAGCAACAACAACAACTTTATTTTTCTACCCTGCCTCCATCTCCCTGAAGGGACTCGGGGCAGCTTACATGGGGCCCAAGCCCAGGCAGAATACAGTCAAAATAACGCAATAACAATTAAAACAACATAAAAACAGCATAAAACAACATAATAAAAATAGCTAGAAACAACAATAACAGCAGACTAATTTTGGAGGGGGGAGGAAAACCACTAGGTCAACTAGTTAAAGGATAAAGTGGTTTAGTAAGGTAGATGACTTTGTATTAAGGCATAGTAAAGAACATGGAAACAGAGCAAATTAAAAGGATCAGTTAATATAATATAGGACATCAGATTGAATTACAATTCAAGTCATAATACAAGCCATTTGTCATAGGAGTCATCAGTCGAAAGCACGACGAAACATCCAACATCTTTAATTCCTTACAGAATGTGGTTAGGGTTATCACTAAAGTAAGTGATAGAAACATTGTTGATTGGGGGCTATGGGTGAGTATAATCCTTTACAAGCTAGGGAAAGTAAAATCACATAGAGAAGGCAGATGGAGAGCAGGGTGCACATGGCATCATTCAATCAGAACCATCACTTTTGCTATGCTGGCTTGCCTGCCTCATGAAATCAAGTTCTTTATGCCTTGTTGCAAACTTTGATATTGGCACAACTCCTTCACTTGGATTCTTTGAGGATGCAAAAATTCCCTGTTATAAAAGTCAGTTCTTAAAATGCACTCCTGATTATGAAGATGTCTAGTCAGCTGGCAATTCTGACTATACTGGAACGCTCCATGCTATTTTTGATGCCTCGAAGCAAGACATAAATTTCAATGTCCAGCCCCGAAACCATCCATCTTCTTGATGGGAATCTGCTCTAATGGCACACCATGGCATGGACCATTCATTATGCCCAGCCCATCCATCATGCCACATCAGGCAATGTGTTTGGCCACAATGACTGGATGACAAGTCTCTCCATCTGCATAAGGTAACTATCTAGGTAATTGTTTGTGTTTGCCCTCGAAGAGAGAGGAGGGAGCGCTGGATCTCTCCACAAATACTATTGACTTTTCATGAAGACATCAAGAATCAAGGCTGCTTTCTTATCAGAGACAAAGCTTGTCTGCTTTGATAAATATGAGGGAGGTTCCCGAGTTGTAACTTGACAACTCACTCATTCTTCTGCAAGATGATGTACAATGCCAGCATGTTGTTTGAAATGAATCACTAAGGGATTATCTGAAGTACAGACAACAATTCAGAAGAGGAGACAACCTAAATCTTCATTGGCTTAGACTGATGTTGGGTAAGGAGGGGGTGACAGTGTTGTCTGCTTAGTTCTTGAAACCTAGCTTTTGATTCCTCTGCCTTCGGTCATGTTGTAGCGCTGACCTGAGGTTGCTATGCTTTCTTAAAAAACAGAATCCTTATCTTTAAGATCTATATACTGACCAAACAAGTCTACCATTATCCCCTCCATACTGAAAGTTCGGCGTACCTAACTTGGTTAATGCCAATGCTTCATTTTTTCCCCACTTCGCTTTCAGAATTCAGATCTTTCTTCAAATAAATGTCATAGAAAGAACTTAGGGTTTGTAAAAATTGGAAGAAGGCAAAACAGATTCCTTAGCTGGCAACCTGGTAGGCATTTTGTTGTTGTTTGTTGTTCATTCGTTCAGTCGTCTCCGACTCCTCGTGACCTCATGGACCAGCCCACGCCAGAGCTCCCTGTCGGCCGTCACCACCCCCAGCTCCTCCAAGTTCAAGCCAGTCACTTCAAGGATGCCATCCATCCATCTTGCCCTTGGTCGGCCCCTTTTCTTTTTACCTTCCACTTTCCCCAGCATAATTGTCTTCTCTAGACTTTGCTGTCTCCTCATGATGTGGCCAAAGTACTTCAACTTTGTCTCTAGTATCCTTCCCTCCAGTGAGCAGTCGGGCTTTATTTCCTAGAGGATGGACTGGTTGGATCTTCTCGCAGTCCAAGGCACTCTCAGAACTTTCCTCCAACACCACAGCTCAAAAGCATCTATCTTCCTTCGCTCAGCCTTCCCTAAGGTCCAGCTCTCACATCTGTAGGTTACTACAGGGAATACCATGGTTTTGACTATGCAGATCTTTGTTGCCAGTCTGATGTCTCTGCTCTTTACTATTTTATTGAGATTGGACATTGCTCTCCTCCCAAGAAGTAAGCGTCTTCTGATTTCCTGGCCACAGTCTGCATCTGCAGTAATCTTTGCACCTAGAAATACAAAGTCTGTCACGGCCTCCACATTTTCTCCATTTACATCATCATGAACTAGCAGAGACATAAGCTACATCTCTCGGACCATCAGGGAACAGAGTCAATAGTGTGGCCATTATGTTGTGAGTTCATGGCATGACAGGCATCAGAATTATCTAGGAACCAGTGCACAATAGATAACAGAAAACTATGGGATTCTTTACACAGTGGGGACTCCCATTGTTCAATAGGACACAGCACAGAACATTCCAATATATAGCATGAGTTCCATATCCACAGAAGATATGTTTATGAACTTAAAGTGGAAACAGGAAACTGTGGATAATAGTACACCCTATTAAAATAAACAACTTCTGGTGGAGGTTACCATAGAGAACCTAGAACATTCCCCGAAAGGTAGGATATATTAAATCAGGGGTCCTCAAACTATGTCCCAGGGACTGAATGTGGCCCTCCAAGGTCATTTACCCGGCCCTAGCTCAGGGTCACTATGAAACAACTTGAAAGCACACAACAACAACAACAACAATGATCCTATCTCATCAGCCAAAAGCAGGCCCACACTTCCCAATGAAATACTAATAAGTTTATATTTGTTAAAATTGTTCTTCATTTTAATTATTGTATTGTTCTAAAGTGCTTTTTGCACTACAAATAAGATACATGCACAGTGCATAGGAATTCATTCATATATTTTTTCCAAATTATAATCCGGCCCTCCAACAGTTTGAGGGACTATGATCTGGCCCTCTGTTTAAAAAGTTTGGGCCAGCTTCTGGTCAAAGGACATTTAGTATAATGTCAAGTTTTTAACTTTGTGGTTCTGAATACATTATAACTGTACCCTAAATTTGCTTCTGACACAATAAATAAATAAATAAATTTTATTTATATCCTACCTTTCTCTCAGTATGGAACCCAAGGCAAGGAATTTGAGAGAGAGAGAGAGAGAGAGAGAGAGAGAGATAAGTGGGGCAGGAAACAATTGAGAACCACCGTGATCAATATACTAACATTCACTTATATCAAAATATTCAGGGCTAGCTGGTAACATCTGTGCCAGCCAAGTGCTGAATCCATTATGGATTTCAATATTGTTTTTGTTCTTCTTGTTGTTTATATCCCACTTCGTCTCTCTAAAAAAAGACCCAGGGTGACTAACAAAACAGAAAGCAGTGCTATACCATTTAAAGCCTAAAAAATTACAAACACTAAAACATTGAAACTATTAATTATAAGTAGCTCAAATCATTAAAACCATTTAAAATTTATCAACATGCCTAAATTGCTCGACAACACCCCCTGGTTCAGTCTTAAAAACTTGCTGACACACAGAAACATGAATGGTTCAGCACCTTGGACAGCACTTTTTAAAATGGAAACCTAGAAGCAACTAGCAAGCAGCTAATTTTGCACCAGCATAAAGCAGGGTATGGAGTGGATGCCTTCATGGCAGATTCTGCATTGAGGTTGGAGTTGGACTAGATGACCCATCAGATCCCTTTCAATTCTATGATTCTATACATCCTTCAGCTCAAGGCTTCTGTCCCTCATTCTACCTTTCAGAAACCATGATATGCCCTGACAAACTCTTGCACCATTCTATAGCTGAGAAGATGGAGCTACGTCTGGAAAATCTTAGATTTCCATATACTTTTATGAATGATTAGTGATGGCTGTGGAACGCCCTCCCTGTTGACATCAGACAGGCGCCCTCCCTTATGTCTTTCCGTAAGAGCCTAAAGACATGGCTATTTGAGAAGGCATTTAATTGAGTGCTACAGTAACTGGTAATGACAACTGGAACGGAATATGGATTACGAGATTGGTTATGATTCTACGATAAGACGGAGCGGATTATTTTAGTGTAATTATATGACTGTGTATTAGTGATATGTTGGTTTTTTCGTTATGGCTTATTGTAAATTGTCTTTTATATGTTGTACACCGCCGTGAGTCGCCCTAGGGCTGAGAACGGCAGTCAACAAATGCAGCAAATAAATAAATAAATAAATAAATAAATAAATAAATAAATGGTATTGTGTGGGAGAAGTTTGGGATGCGTCTGCATAAAATGCCATCCCAAGTATATATGACAGTCTTGACAGTCTTGGAATCTTATATATTCCAACAATAGCTACTGATTACTTTGGAGCCTCCAGTAGTGCAGTGGGTTAAATAGGTAAGCTGCTGAACTTGCTGACCAGAAGGTTGGCAGTTTGAACTTAGGGAACGGGGTGAGCTCCCTCTGTTAGCCCCAGCTTCTGTCAACTTAGCTGTTGGAAAACATGCAAATGTGAGTTGATGTGAAGTACCACATCGGCAGGAAGGTAACGGTGCTTCATGCAGTCATGCCAGCCACATGACCTTGGAGGCATCTAAGGACAATGCCAGCTCTTCGGCTTAGAAAAGGAAATGAGTACCACCTCCCAGAGTCGGATACGACTAGACTTAATGTCAAGTGGAAACCTTTACCTTTACCTACTGGTCACTTTATTGATACTATATTGTTCTATATTATGTCTGGGCTTTGTATTGTATAGTTTTGTATTTTTGTTACTCTGACTTTCTCCTGTGTGTACAAGTTGTGTACATTTTTTATTGTTTACTCTTTGCAGGATCAGTTGGGGTTGTTGTTGTTGTTTGACTTGTAAAGTGCCATGTACACCATCAACACCACCATCATCCTATTGATTCTTACATATATTGTATCTGAGTTCCCCTATGGAAGCATTTGGACTGTTCCCCACCCCTCCCAATGCAGATCATCCATTCATGTTTACATAAGTAGAGTTATGCATACAGTTCTATTGTACATGAAAATGTTTGCATGCATACAAATGTGCATGGATTCACTTGTACATTTACGTACATATTTGGTTATGCATTTAGGCGTTCATTGCTGCCAACTCAACAAAAGCACAGAACTATATATTACATACCTCTGCATTCAGAGATTTATACGATGCAACCCCCATGTAAAGTATTGGCCTCACATATCCCCCAGGCAACGGACGCTGCAAAGTTGGAACGCTCCCTGCATTGGCAAAAGGGGAAGCATGGAAGTCAAATGCTGTAGTGAAAAGCAATGAGTTGGATGTTTTTTGATTTGGCTTCTTGTTGTTTTGAGCAGTTTCAGAAGCATCTGTTTAGTTGGCCGGTCCTAACGAAAGCTTTAGGAGTTGCCTAGACTACAGTCTCCAGCAAACCCTTTTGTCTATTTTTAATTTTCCAACCAGCACAACAAGGCATGTGAAATTACCACAAAGGCTGCATGAAAGGGCATCTGTACAGCAATTACACTGCACGGAAACCTAGTTGTGTGCATTATTTCACCCTATATCCATCAAATATTCCATAGTCTCAGAGTACATCTACACTGAGGAATTAATGCAGTTTGACACAACTCGAACTGCCATGGCTTCGTGCTATGGCTTCCTGGTGTTTGGTAAAAACCAATAGAGAAGAATACCTTGTAAACTACAACTCCCATGATTTCCCTCAGGCAACAAATATCCTGGGACAGCCCTTTGGCCACACTTAAGTAAGGCTTGGTGCTTTCTGTTATCCAGAATATTGATAAAGCTGTTTTCCTGGCCCCTAAATAAAGTGAAGAGGAAAGATTCATTTGCCAAATGACACTGTCCCCAAAGTTTAGCCAATGTATAGGGTTTGCTGTTATCTATGGTTTCGTGTATCCACTCCAGGGGATACATTCTAGCACCACAGTGGATACCTGAAACCATGGATAATAGTAAACTCTATATTTTGGGTATAGGTAAAAGTAAAGGTTTCCCCTGACATTAAGTGTAGTCATGGCCAACTCTGGGGGGGGGGGGGGGGGGGGCTCATCTCTATTTCTAAGCCGAAGAGCTGGAGTTGTCCATAGACACCTCCAAGGTCATGTGGCTGGCATGACTGCATGGAGCACCATTACCTTCCTGCAGAAGTGGTGCCTATTGATCTACTTACATTTGCATGTTTTCAAACAGCTAGGTTAGCAGAGGCTGAACCTAAGAGCGGAAACTCACCCCGCTCCCCAGATTTGAACCGTCAACCTTTTGGTCAGCAAGTTCAGCAGCTCAGTGGTTTAACCTGCTGCGCCACCATGGGCCCCTATATTTTGGGTATTCTTGGACCATAAAAACACATTGGAGGATTTAGAAAGACCCACAGATACTTCTAGGGAGCATTATTTGGAGCATGGGTAACTGAAACAATGGATGTGTGACTGAGGGGGTTGTACTGCATTGAGTTGAAGAATCAGTGCTTTGAACCAGGCAAGCTCGAGGATAACAGCAAAGACTGACACTTGATGAATGCTGTTTGAATGAATGCTGTTTGACTCCACAATAACTGTAATGCCTTCATGCTATCAAATCATGGGACTTGTAGCTTTGTAGGATCTTTAGCTTTCTCTGTCAAAGAGTGCTGGTACCTCACCAAACTATGAATCCTAGGATTCCATAACACTGAGCTGTGGTAATTAAAGCTGTGTCAAACTGCAATAATTCTATGGCCGTGGTTCTCAATCATACTAATGCCACAACCCCTTAATAGAGTTCCTCATGTTGTGGTGACTCTCAACCATAAAATTATTTTTGTTGCTACTTCATCACTATTGTTATGGATTGTAATGTAAATATCTGATATGCAGGATGTTTTTTCATTCACTGGATCAACTTTGGCAAAAAATCTGATACGCCCAAATTTGAGTACGGGTGGAATTGCGGGGGGGGGGGGGGGTGATTTTGTCATTTGGGAGTTGTAGTTGCTGGGATTTATAGTTATTAACCTACAATCAAAGAGCATCCTGAACTCCACCACTGATGGAATTGGACCAAATTTGACACGCAAAACTTAAACGAAGAAGAGAAAATACTGGAAGAGTTTGGTGGGCATTGACCTTGAGTCTGGAGTTGTAATTCACCTATATTCAGAGAGCAAACTATGATGGATCTGGACCAAACTTGGCTTGAATACCCAATGCACCCAAATGTGAACACTGGTGGAGTTTGGGGAAAATAGACCTTGACATTTAAAAGTTGTAGTTGTTGGGATTTATAGTTAACCTACAGTCAATGAGCACTCTGAACCCATCCTACAATGGATCTGCACCAAACTTGGCAAACTATCTACATGGCCAACATTGAATACTGGTGGTGTTTTGGAAGTTGTAGTTCACCAACACCAAAAAGGAAGAGAAGGACAGGCAGAGAGATCTTCAGCTTTCTCTGCCAAAATATGTGTTTTCTTATGGTCTTTGGCAACCCCTCTGAAACCCCCCTCATGACCCCCTAGGAGTCCCGACCTCCAGGTTCTATGGTGTAAAGCTAGTCATTGCAACACAAAGTGTGGGCTGTATCAGAAAATTTACTTCCACAATATGCTCTAACACTGATGAGAAAATACAGATGTAATTGAGAGTTAATTGCTGGAACACAGCAATTTGTGCTCTTGCTTGCTGTTGTACATTAAGAACTTTTCTCGAACTATTCAGTGCTTCTCTGAAAATTTAAAAGGCACCTCGCCATATTTGTGGGATGGGATGCAATACTGCAGAAATGCATTTCACAATGACTCCGGTTTAATTTTTAAACTGTTTCAAACGGTGGCTGTTTTTATGAGTTCAAGAATGTATCCCAGTTTAGCAATAGCCATCAAATTACTTTTTTTCCAAGGTTCAGGCTTAAATGCACTTTTGCCTTCAACTCAAAGCCTCCTAGATGGATGAATGCAAAAGGAAGTCAGTATCTCCTTGCTTCAATTTCTGTGTCATTCCTTACCTTACATTTCACATTTCCTCTGCTGAGTTCAAAGTAGCATACACAACTCTTCTTTTCCCTATCAAAATATGGTCATTCAAATGTGTTTAAAAAGAAAAGAAAAAGAAAACAATGGTTATGAGATAAATTTATTCCCAAAAACTATTTGTTTACCCTTTTATATTTATGCAGGATAACTATGCTTAACTTGAGATTTGCATCAGGGAAATGATGTAATAGATGATGCAAATAATAATTGCCTGCTACCTTGTTCTCATTCAACCTTGAACCTAAATGATAATTATGTGCAGGATATTCCAAGTAGTTTCTTTAAAAGATATATCTATCTATATATCCTTTTTGAGCTTTCTAGACAAAGAAATGAGCTCAGGCAGACCCCACATCCCAGCAGTGACAATGCCCCTCCATTGTTTTCATGGCTACCCAAAAAACACAGCCTGACTAATAGGATCACAATATGCAAGGTGCCAGAGTATTTCTGTGATTTACAATATGCCTAATGAGCAAATCCGATGAAGAGGTTTGTTGTCTACCATAAAACCAGATGGATGTAAGCAGTGATTAGAAGCAATTAACTGCGTGCTGCACTAAATAACTTTCCATCATTAAAGCCCTTTGCAGCAGCACCACCATCTTTGACACAGAGAAGAAAACACCAGTGGTGCACTCTGGGGGTATGTTTCATAATCCTTTGTCCTCTTTGACCACACTGTCAGGCGGTTCTGGGATTTGAGGTCCATAAAGTCACTCTTCCAAGCTCTGGATTGGATAATAAAAGACATGCAGCTTGGGAAGAAGGGGCAGAAAAAACCCTGAAATTCTGGCTATCTTCTATTCTGCACACCATAGATGGGGAGGTAAAAGGACACCTATAAGAAGCCTGAAAAACAGAACCTTCACTAAATAGATACACCTTCCTTCTTTAGATCATAGCTACAGTAAACAGTTACTGTACAGATTCTACTTTACCTGACCTGGCTTCATTCTATGAATCTTTGGGATTTATAGAGGACATGGGTCTAATGGATCATGGGAATTTGCAGAGGACATGGATCCAATGGATGCTTGGGGTTTATGGGGGATGTGTAGTTTGGTGAGGCACCAGCACAATTTGGCAGATAATGTTTTAAAACCTTGTAAAACTAGATCTCCCAAGATTCCTTAGTTTGAGCCATGGCAGTTAAAGTGATGTTGAATTGCATTAATTCTATAGTGTAGGTTGCATCCCAAGCAACTGAAATAGAATACTGGCCAAAGTCTAACAATCTACAGCACAGACTGGTTCACATTTGGCCCCAACAATTGCAGATATACACCAAAAACACTGTTGCTGCTGTTCCGTCGCGTGCTGGGCCTGTAAAGAATTTCCTTTAGAACAGGACATGCAACCTTTGCCCAGCAGGAAGCCAGGGGGCCCAAAGAGAAGTTCTCAGAGGTTTTCCACCACAAATGATCTTTAGATGGCTTGTGAAGTATAGCAAAGCCCTTTATTAATGAACAATCAAACAAAAACCTTTCTTGTCTTCAATAAAATTAAACAAATGCTTCCAGGCTTTTATGCAGCTGGTGGCTTCCTAAACTTGCCCTCGAAGGACAGGCAACTGTCTTCAATAACTTCTTCTTTACTTTAAAGGAAAATCCCTTTTTAACTTCTCCCAGGTTGACTGTAATCTAATCCTTAATGATGTGGGCTCTGCTACCGGGTCGATCTGCGTCTCGAACACCGAGTGGACCTACCAGTAAGGCTAGTAGATTCTCCAGCTGGAGTTCTTTGGTCTTCCAAACTGTTTATCCTTCGAAATTCCTCAAGGTTTTAGGGCTGTTTCCCTGGAAATCTTTGGGTGCTCTTAAGACTGTTCTCCACCGGAAAGTCTTAAGGCTTGAAGCTTTTGTACAGGGGAAGTTTGCACACATCCTGTACATTAGCTTTCCTTGCTGAGACTAACTAAAAATGGCTCCCTTCCCTTCGCAATTGCCCTGAGCAAGGGGCGGGACCAAAACTTAACAATGATGGACAGGTGACTTGCCCTATGACTGCAACCAAAGGAAGCCACCTTTCTGCAGAACCTCTGAAATCTTGGACTGCAGGCAAACATTTAATACAAAGCAAATAAAGTTGGAGCTCCTGGTACAGCCGTGCCAGCACAACTGCCATACATTTTGGCATGGATGATAATATCACCACAGGCCCCATAACAAAGATCCTTGTTCAGCCACAGACTCCCACTGGTTGATCTTGAGCAAAGCACATGCTATCATGTATAGAGTAAGACAATGGTCAACCTATTCTGAATGAATATTGACAAGAAAACAGAGCCCCCATATACAGTACCATATAATCAGCTTCAAACTGCATTATATGGTCAGTGTAGACTTACATGATGCAGTTCAACTGCAATATATGTCTACTCTGACCATATAATGCCATTTCAAACTGCATTATATGGCATTGTAACACAAGTAATATATATGAGAATTCTTGTCCTTTAAATGCAGAGTTAGTGTGGAATAATGGTTTGAGCTCTGGACACCAGAAGACCCAATTTCAAGTCCTGTCTCAGCCATGGAAAGCATTGGGAAATCTTGGGAAATCACAATCTTCAACATAAAAGAAAAGCAATGGCAACTAGGGTCATGTGCAGTCCATTTTCCTTCGTTTCATCCATTCTTTCATTACTTTCATTACTTTCATTACCTTCAGGAGCATGTAACAGGAAGCCCCCTCCCAGTACAAAAATCAACTCAACATGAAAGCGAGTAAGAACTGATCACAGCTCCTCGACTGGTTTTCATGAGAAGCCTCTTTGCCTTGGAAAGAGAGTGTGCGTGGCATGCAGGCCCAGAAAGCACAATCGCCTGCCTCCAACCAAGCGCCTCTCCCCTAGAGTAGAGAAACAGGTAAGGAGCCTCCTTAAAGTGGGCTCCTGCCTGCAACTGAGCACCTCTCCTCTAGAGTAGAAATATTAATAGCTTAAATGCCTAAAATGACAGAAAGGTGAGACTGGGAAGACCCTCCCCCATACTAGGCTGATAGAAAATGGATCTTTCAGCACCCCAGAGCAAAAACACATATCTGCCCTCCGGATTTCAGGAGGCTCCCAAAAATGGATCAGGGGACCTCACTGAAAGCCAGCACAGGAAATGGGTCGTTTACCCAGATTGCACAGTCCTAATAACAACTCTCCTCTGAGGTAATCTTATGAAAAATATATGAAAAGACCACAAAAATTGGAATCAACCTGAAATCATACAAAATAATGAAATCCTATGATTTCCCTTTAGGAAAGGAGTCAAAGGACTCTAGTACCTCCCCAAAATACAAACCCCATAAGCCGTATCCATGGCAGTTAAAGTAAAATCGTAGTGTTATAGTTGTGTACTGTAAAAAGATTTCAAGAAATGGCACCTGCCTATTTGGAGTATACATGTAGCCCTGTGACCAACAAAGTGTGCATCTGTGATAAAGGCTGTGTAGGAAATATAATACACTCCCTATTGTAACTCTCATTGTAGTCTTGATGTAGAGAGTGTTCATTCTCATTTCTGTGGCAATACAACAAACATTAATGTTTAATTAGTAGAATAAGGAGCCCCCGGTGGCACAGTGGGTTAAACCCCTGTGCCGGCAGGACTAAAGACCGACAGGTCGCAGGTTCGAATCCGGGGAGAGGTGGATGAGCTCCCTCTATCAGCTCCAGCTCCTCATGCGGGGACATGAGAGAAGCCTCCCACAAGGATGATAAAAACATCTGGGCATCCCCTGGGCAACGTCCTTGCAGACAGCCAATTCTCTCACACCAGAAGCAACTTGCAGTTTCTCAAGTCACTCCTGACACGACAAAAAAAAATAGTAGAATGATAGGTGTGTAGAGTATTGTGTTTAATTTTGATGTTATGGTTGTATTATGTAGTTTGTGTTTTTTGTGGGGGTGGGTTTTTTGCCCTCTTTATTTTATTGTATGTGGATTCCAAATAATGTAAATATATTTAAATATTTCACTATATTTAAGAAAAACCAGGACCTGTTCATTACCATTTTACAACAATAGGGACATCTGTCAACTGTAGGATTCATGAATTCATGTACTGTTGGTAAAAGGTAGAAGTGTGAACTATATAACATCACTTAAAGGGTGTAGCACAAGCATGGGCAAACTTGAGCCCTCCAGGTGTTTTGGACTTCAACTCCCACAATTCCTAACAGCTAGTAGGATGTTAGGAATTGTGGGAGTTGAAGTCCAAAACACTTGGAGGGCCCAAGTTTGCCCATGCTTGGTGTGGAGACTAATAAGGAAACATAACCATTGGATAGAGAGTGGGAAGTTTGGAAATCCTTTTATTTTGTGTGTATGTTTTTTACGTTTTATTCATTTTAGTAGTTAGTTAGTTAGTTAAAAATGAATAAAACACACACAAACATAATGGCACTCCAGGAAGTCATGCCGGCCACCTGATCTTAGAGGTGTCTACGGACCACACTGGCTCTTTGACTTAGAGATGGAGATGAACACAACCCCCAGAGTCAAACACGACTGGACTTAATGTCACGGGAAAACTTTTTACCTTTTAGTTAGTTGTAGCTCTGTAGTAATCGATAATCTGTAGTTGTAGTTGGGTTGTATATTTTAGTAATATATATATTCTTTTTTCTGGGTTGTTGTAGGTTTTTCCGGGCTATATGGCCATGTTCTAGAGGCATTTTCTCCTGACGTTTCGCCTGCATCTATGGCAAGCATTCTCAGAGGTAGTGAGGTCTATTGGAAGTAGGAAAAAGGGTTTATATATCTGTGGAATGACCAGGGTGGGACAAAGGACTCTTGTCTGCTGGAGCTGGGTGTGAATGTTTCAACTGACCACCTTGATTAGCATTTAATGGCTTGGAAGTGCCTGGGGGGAATTTTTTGCTGAGAGTGATTTGATGTGCCTGATTGTTTACTCTCTGTTGTTTTGCTTGTAATTTTTGAGTTTTTTAATACTGGTAGCCAGATTTTGTTCATTTTCATGGTTTCTTCCTTTCAGTAGAAATTGTCCACATGCTTGTGGGTTTCAATGGCTTCTCTGTGTAGTCTGACATGGTGGTTGTTGGTGTGGTCCAGCATTTCTGTGTTCTCAAATAATATGTTGTGTCCAGGTTGGTTCATCAGGTGCTCTGCTATGGCTGATTTCTCTTTTTTCTTTTTTCCCTTTAATAATATTTTTTTAAAAGAAACTCCTGTGATTTCTAGAAATCTTGGGCACTGTTTTGCACATGGGAGGGAGAAAGAGGAAGAGTGTTTGGAGAAAGGAGAGCGGTGACAAGATCTGGACCGTGATGCTTTGAAGCCAGCAAGATGTTATTAACTAATTTTACTTTTAATCTTCCCCCTTTTTTGCTGCGAAGTGAGCCATTCAGCCATTACCTCTTCTGAATGTTCCTTGCTGTTTTCTGGGAAGCATACTGGGGCAGGGCACGCCAGCTGTCTGCTTCCTTTGCCTTCTGCTGTCATTATCCTAAGGCACCACCCCACCTTCTGGCCTTCCAGCTTGGAGAGGGAGGCAGGGAAGGAGGGAAGGAGGGAGGGAGAGGCACTCTGAGGCACTTCTCACACTGCAGGAAAGAGAGGAGATTCAGTGACAAGGGTCTCTGGCACAGGCATCCCATTCACCTTCACTTCCTAGGTCCCTTGATTTCACCCAGACATAGGATCCTTCCCTTCCATCACAGCCTTGGTTTCCATCTAGTAGTGCTTTCCATCCATCCAGCAATGGATACCTGTCATGGTTAGATACAAGACAGAGAAGGATTAAGATACAAATCAGAGCAATAGATTTTTTTTCTGAAAGTCCCAAATCTATTGGGTTGTAGCTGGAGTGATGCATGTCTATCATCGGGAAAGGAAGGAAGGAGGGAGGGAGGGGAAGGAGAAGGTAATGAAAGCAAAGGAAGGGAAAGAGGAGAGAGAGAGAAAAGAATGAGTGAGGAAGGAAGGAAGGAAGGAAGGGGAGAGAAGAAGGAAGACAGAAAAAGGAAAGAAAAAGCCAGAAAAGAGTGAAAGCAAGAAGGAAAAAGAAAGAAGACAGAAAATATAAATGAAGGGAGAGAGGAGAAAGGAGAGAGAGAGAGGAAAGACGGAAGGAAGGGAAGGAGGGAGGGAGGAAGGAGGGCAGATAGAAGAAGGAAGGCAGAAAAAGGAAAGAAAAAGAGAGAGAAGAGAGTGAAAGCAAAAAAGAAGTGAGAAAGAAAGAGAAGACAACAAATATAAAGAAGGGGAGAGAGGAAAGAAGGAAGGAAGGAAGGAAGGAAGGAAGGCAGAAAAAGGAAATAAAAAGAGAAAAGAGTGAAAGCAAGAAGTAAAAAAGAAAGAAGACAGAAAATATAAATGAAGGGAGAGAGGAGAGAGAGAGAAAGGAGAGAGAGGAAAGAGGGAAGGAAGGAAAGGAGGGAGGGAGGGAGGAAGGCAGGGAGAAGAAGGAAGGCAGAAAAGGGAAAGAAAAAGAGAGGTAAGAGAGTGAAAGCAAGAAGAAGGGAGAAAGAAAGAGAAGACAGAAAAATATAAAGAAGGAGAGAGGAAGGAAGGAAGGAAGGAAGGAAGGAAGGAAGGAAGGAAGGAAGGAAGGAAGACAAAAT
This sequence comes from Anolis sagrei, assembly GCF_037176765.1. NCBI lineage: Eukaryota > Metazoa > Chordata > Lepidosauria > Squamata > Anolidae > Anolis > Anolis sagrei. The sequence continues at coordinate 15,505,202 of NC_090025.1, read as the reverse complement.
GAGCAGAAAAAAGGTAGAAAAAGGAAAGAGAGAGAGAAGAGAGTGAAAGCAAGAAGGAAAAAGAAAGAAGACAGAAAATATAAAGGAAGGGGGGAGAGAGAGAGAAATGAGAGAGAGAGAGAGACGGAAGGAAGGAAGGGAAGGAGGAAGGAAGGCGGAGAGAAGAAGGAAGGCAGAAAAAGGAAAGAAAAAGAGAGAGAAGAGAGTGAAAACAAGAAGAAGGGAGAAAGAAAGAGAAGACAACAAATATAAAGAAGAGGAGAGAGGAAGGAAGGAAGGAAGGAAGGAAGACAAAAAGAGCTGAGAAAAGGGTAGAAAAAAAGAAAAACGAGTGAAAGCAAGGAGAAAGAAAGACAAGAAAAACATAAAGAAGAGATGAGAGAGAGAAAGGAAGGAATGAAAGGAAAGGAAGGCAGGCAGGCAGCAAGAAAGAAGAAAGAGAGAGGAAGGGAGACGGAGGGAGGAAGGTTCCAATTATGTACATGATGCAGGAAGAGGAGATAAAATGTTATTCCTTTGAGGTCTTGAAGCACAGAGTGACTTTTGGTCAGAAGACTGAGTCACTCTGATTGTAATGAGAACAGGCTGTTATTGTATCCTTTAATATAAATATATAAAAAGTTATGTATTTATTTATTTACTATAACAAATGGAACAGTTTTACTGAGTATGTGCAGAGTGCATTTCTCTTCTCAGGTGAGGAAAATTAAAATTAACATAACTATAGATTGCCCCCAAGTGGGGAGATAATTTCAATCACCCTCATTTGCAATTATGGAAATGAAAAAAAAATCTCATCCATGTCTATCTGCATTTCAGTTTTGCTTCATAAAAGGCCAGTAACATACCAGCTAATTGGCCTTAATCCCTCTCTGTGTGTATGTCTTATTCTCAGGTACTCACAGACATACAAACACATGTGCTATATACAATGCTGCAATATGTTCTCCCCGTCCAAAAATGCATCCTTCAATTTTAAATATTTCTACAGTTAAAAACACCAATACACAATGTGTGTCATGTGGCAGGTACATCCAGGCAGCACAATGCAAATGCACAGCCAAATGAGATATGCAACCATGCACCAAGGTGCCATATGAACAACTCCACTCCTGCATATTGAAATGAGCATGGCCATTCTGCCATAAAAACATGAATATCCAACCATCACCATAGAGAAACTTTAGATCTAAGTAAAACATCAATGACAGGCATAGTCCGCCCTGGGGCTGGGGAAAGCTTTGGACATCCCAATGTTCTGGATTACAGCCCTCATGATCCCCTACCATATTACCATATAATCCCATCCTGTTCAGGAAACTGGAGTCAAGGCGCTGGACCTCATCCATGTGATAAGGTCCCTTCATTTTTGGGTTGGAGTTGAAGCATAACACATTTTCTTAGGGTGCATCTACACTGCAGAATCAATGCAGTTTGACTTCACTTTTAGTTGCCATGGCTCAGTGCTATGGAATGATGGGAGTTGTAGATTTACAAGGTCTTCAGCCTTCTCTGCCAAAGGGTGCGGGTGCCTCCCCAAACTACAAATCAGTGATGTGAACATAACAATAATAAGCATCCTCATCATCATCACCATCATCATCTTTATTTATTTATACATAAACATACAGACTATAATATCATAAACTTACAACAGCAAACATACTTAAAGTATCACAATATTTTTTTAAAAAATCATAATATTCATAAAACACAGCAATGCCTGTGGATAAAACTGGCCGTCTTAAAATTAACAATCCAAGTGCAGGAGTGGAGCAGTCACTAAGTCCTCATGTCTAACTATTAAAATCTACTCAAAGTCAAAGACCTGTCTAAAGGGCCAAGTTTTTAGACTAGACTGAAAAGCTTGGAGAGTGGGGCTAATCTAATCTCTCTAGGGAGGGCATTCCAAAGCCAGGGCATCACCACCAAGAAGGCCTCTCTTTTGCCCCCATCAGCTATACTTGGGATGGACGTAGGGAACGAGAGGAGGTCCTCCCCAGCAAATCTCAGAGCCCACGCCGGTTCATAGAAGAAGGTGTCATCTCAGATATAGGTTGGACCCAAAGCATTTAGGGCTTATAGGTATTCACGTGCATTTTGAATTGGGCCCAGAGACTTGTCGGCAGCCAGTGGAGCTGCTTTAATAGGAATGTGGTATGTTTCCTAGAGCTAGCCCCAGTTAGTAATCTGGCCGCTGATCTTTGCACCAAATGTAGTTTCCGAGCCATCTTCAAAGACAGCTTCACGTAGAGTGCATTGCAGTAGTCCATTCTGGATGTAACTAAGGCATGGACCACCATGGCCAAGTCAGGCTTTTCAAAGTATGGTCACAGCTGGTGTACCAGTTTTAACTGTGTGAAGGCCCTCCCAGCAACCCCCGACACCTGGGATTCAAGCGTCAGCTCAGAGTCGAGGAGGACCCTCAGACTGCGGGCCTATGTCCTCAGAGGGAATGTCACCCTGTCGAGCACAGGTTGTCCCCCTATGCCCTGATCGGCTTCACAACTGACCAGAGAAACCTCTGTTTGTCTGGATTAAGCCACGGTTTGTTGGCCTTCATCCAGTCCATCACAGCTGCCAGATGATCCAGGGAACATCTGCAACTTGGAAAGAAACAAGTGAAATGGACAGGATGGAAGACATTTGTTTGTTTGTTTGTTTGTTTGTTTACAGTATTTATATTCCACCCTTCTCACCTCGCAGGGGACTCAGGGTGGATTACAATGCACATATACATGGCAAACATTCGATGCCATTAGACATACAACATATAGACAGGCACATAGGCAATTCAACATTCCAGCTTTCCAGCTTCATGAGGGTATGTTCAATTCCGGCCACAGGGGGAGCTGCCGCTTCACCATCCACTTGTGACATCGAGTCTTTAGAGTACTTTCTCATTCTTACGCATGCTGCTGGAAAGTTTTATGGTGTCGTAAATTAGTTAAATTAGCACCCGCATAAAACAGTACCTACATTTCCTACTTGACAGATACAACTGTCTTTCAGGTGGCATAGGTCAACAGCAAGCTAGATTATTAATGGTTGGGAGCTCACTCCAACCCGGACTGACTTCTTGCTCATGACCTCTCAGTCAGTAGAGATTTAATGCAGCTGGCTACTAACTAGCTGTGTCACAGCCTGGTCCTTTTCTACTCATCTCCCTCCATCCTCCATCTAAAGTGATCACTGAAAAACTTGCAGATCCTTCTTGCTACACACACACACACACACACACACACAACACTATAACAGAGTAAACGTGTTTTCCTTGTCATCCCTATAAAAAATGAGCCATTTAAAAAACCGCTCCACATGCCTCTTTCCCCCTCTCAGGTCTCTGCAGTATTTCGATATGCAAAACCTCCGCCAAATCGGTTGAGTCAGGCTTGGAATGGCAGCCGTTTCATGGCTTGTAGACTCCAAGTACGTACAGTAGCTTGCAAATGAAGTCCGGTGTGCCTTATACTGTATCTGTGTAGGTGTAACAGTTTGCAAAATATACTGCTCATCCAGTGTAGTGTGTCAACAGCAAGGCATCTACAGATGGAGTCGGAAGATGAGCAGGATTGCAGTACTGTAGTGTGTGTTGTTACTACCAAGTATTCACTGCACATTTAGAGGAAACTGATGTTGGGCTTCTTTGCAAAGAAGTAAACAATTCCAACAACAGTAATGAAGACGTTCTTCAACATGATAGCCCAACACCCTTAAAGGCAAACTTTATAAGGTAGTTTTTGTTTGAATCTATCCCAGGCAGCTTCAGTAATAATTTCTTTAAAAATCCTTTGAAACAGAAAGCTAGTATATCTTCCCCCAGAAACTTCTGCATTTCACTGAATCTAAGACCCCTTCCACACAGCTGTATAGAATCCACATTGAACTGGATTATATGGACGTGTGGACTCAGATAATCCAATTCAAAGCAGATATTGTGCCTTGATATTCTGGGTTATATGGCTGTGTGGAAGGGTGCATTTTTAAAGCCCCTTAAATAGGAAAAAGTGTGCCTTATGGTCAATGAAATAAACTCAAAGTTGTCTAGTTGTGTGACACTTTGAAGCATGGGAGTTACTCAGATATTTAATCCCACTACATTTTAATTTAGCTTCATTTCTACTGTATGGATGTTCTCTGCATCCAAATTCAAAACGGGTTCTAGGTTTATGGGAGTTTGTCATGGGAGGACTTTCTAAAGCTGTGTTTCTCAACCTGGGGGGTTGTTAGGGGGTTTCAGAGGGGTCACCAGAGACCATCAGAATACATATATTTCTTATGGTCTTATGAACCCCTTTGGCAGAGAAGGCTGAAGATCCCGCTGCCTGTCTTTCTCTTCCATTTTGGAAACAGACAGCGAATCCTCCCACCAAATGTCCTCTTCCGCTGTGATTGGCTGGCCTCTCAGCCAGCCTCTCAGCCAAGGGGAGAGCTATTTGTGAGACTCCAAACTTGGGGGGGGGGAGCATGCATGCTCGGCGCATGGCAGTGTGGTGTGCATGTGTGGGCAAGGGAGACTGTGCAAGGCAGGAGATAGGTTTGCACCAGCAAGTTCCTTCAAGGCATGGGGACTTTGTGTGGGAAGTTTGACCCAATTCTATTGTTGGTGGGGTTCTGAATGCTCTTTGGTTGTAGGTGAACTATAAATCCCAGCAACTACAACTCCCAAATGTCAAGGTCTATTTTCCCCAAATTCCACCTGTGTTCATATTTGGGAATATTGAGTTTTCGTGCCAAGTTTGGTCCAGATCCATCATTGTTTGAGTCCACAGTGCTCTCTGGATGTAGGTGAACTACAATTCCAAAACTCAAGCTCAATGACCACCAAACCCTTCCAGTATTTTCTGTTGGTCATGGGAGATCTGTGTGCCAAGATTGGTTCGATTCCATTGTTGGTGCAGTCCAGAATGCTCTTTGATTGTAGTTTAACTATAAATCCCAGCAACTACAAAATGCAAATGACAAAATCAATGCCCCCCAACGCCTCCAATATTCAAATTTGGGCATATCAGATATTTGTGCCCAATTTAGTCCAGTGAATGAAAATACATCCTGCATATCAGACATTTACATTATAATTCATAGCAGTAGCAAAATTACAGTTATGAAGTATCAATTAAAATAACTTTATAGTTGGGGGTCACCACAACATGAAGAACATGATGGGTCGCAGCATTAGGAAGTTTGAGAAATACTGTTCTAGAGGTCCTTTGCCTCAGTATAAATATATCCAGAAATCCATGCCCAGTTGAACACACTTTCCTCTCAGTCATTTCAGTTATCATATCCCTGACCTACTTCCTCATCCATCAATAGGAACCTGTAATTTCAGTGTGTTAAATCCCTGTGCCGGCAGGACTGAAGACCGACAGGTCGCAGGTTCGAATCCAGGGAGAGGCGGATCAGCTCCCTCTATCAACTCCAGCTCCTCATGCGGGGACATGAGAGAAGCCTCCCACAAGGATGATAAAACATCAAAAAATCATCCGGGTGTCCCCTGGGCAACGTCCTTGCAGACGGCCAATTCTCTCACAACAGGACACTCCTGACACGACAAAAAAAGGGGGAGGGAGGAAAATTAGAAATCGTCACAATATTCTAGGGGCTTCGAGCATCCTTGTTTGTGAAGCATGAGAGAAAACAGCAAAACATTGTTTGTATTGTTCAGCTTTTTGAAAATGCCAATAAATATTTTACACTCAGTTCAATATACACTACGAGCATCAATCATACCTATTATGAGGGTTAACTAGGTACTGCTTTAATGCATGAGATGCACATAAAAAGGAATTAAAAACCCCATAAAAAAGGAAAGACCATTCTTTTAAGTTTCTTCTATACCTTCTGCTGCGTAATGAGGGAGAATGAGGAAAAGTCATATTTTATGTGTGTGTAAAAACTAGTGTTCTGTAACATAGCTCAAGAATAAAACACACACAATAAAGCCAATAAATAACATAAAATCACAGAAGTGACAACCAGGGATGGAAAACATTATCAAGGACCTTTTTTCTTTTAAGATGGATATATAATGGTTGCTTTCAAGAAAATCCTTCATGTTCTCAATTTTAAAAAAACATACTTCCACCACATTAAATGTAAATAACAGAAAGAGGTACTTTCTAAATATTATCTAGACCAGTGGTTCTCAACCTGTGTGTCCCCAGGTGTTTTGGCCCACAACTCCCAGAAATCCCAGCCAGTTTACGAGCTGTTAGGATTTTTTGGGAGTTGAAAGCCTACTGGCTGTTAGGAATTGTGGGAGTTGAAGTTCAGAACACCTAGAAGGCCAAAGTTTGCCCATGCCTGCTCTAGACTGTTGAAAATGAATTATTATTATTATTATTATTATAGATTTTATTTACATACAATAACAACTTACAGTGTAAAAAAAACACAAAACAGTGAACATTTTACAAACACATGGCCCCACCACCAAGGCCTGAACAAATATCCTTTCCTTCACCATATATTTATAAATCAACCATTAATCAAATGTCATATCCAAAATTCCTGACCAGCACTGTTATATTGTTTTCCATTTTCACTCTAAAGCATATTTAATAAAGACCAACCAGTATGCATCAAAATCTGATCTGTTAGTTTTCCCCTAAATAACTTCATTTCCATTGATAGTTTATCATTTAAGGCTACGTTAGCATTACTCATGGATGCCACAAAGTTGAATTTAGAAATGGAAAAGAAAGAATTGGTGATTATTTTACTCACAGTGGCAAGAATTAGAATCGCAAGGAATTGGAAAATAGTAACTAATCTTACACCAGAAGCATAGGGAGGTATGGAATGTAGCTTTAAATGAAAATGAATTATGACTGAAGTACTGTTGCCTTATCCCAACTAGAGTTGACCTAGGGCACGTCCAGACTACCCTTTAATCCGAAAACATTCATGTTTTAAAAACACGAATGTTCCCGGGATCCTAGTCTACACACACCCCAGAAAGCGTGTGCTTTCTGGGATAGGTGTCCAGATATTTTCCTGGACACTCTAACCCCCTCCCAAAAGCCCTTTAAAAATAAAAGAACTTACCCAGGCCTCCAGTCGTGTGGTGACGGAGTTCTCATGGCATGATTTTTCTCCTCCCTCTCCCCTTTCTTGTGGTGCATCATTACTACGCACCAGGAGAGCTCCAGCATCACGTGAATGGAGGCCAGGTATGTTGTTTTGTTTTATTTTTTAGGGCTTTTGAGGGATTTTGGGGAGGCGCTTTGTGTTCTCACAGTTTTCTGGGCTAATTTAGCCTGGAAAACCATGAAACTACTGTCTAGACTGCCCCCTCAAAAACCCAGAACTTTTCGTGGAGCATTCCAGACAGCAGAAGTAGTGGGTTTATCCCACACCTTCTTGGAAGACGCAGAATAAATCAACTAACAATTAAATTCACCACAAACCAGGGTTTTCCTGTTTTGTGGCGAGTTCTTTAGTTTTTGCCTAGGACGTCATCTGGACAGCCCTCTTTCAATTGAGGGAACTCCCACATTAACGGGGCTGTCTGGATGCTCCCTCAGTGAATCAAACATTGAGTCAATGAGCCTACTCTAATAAATATCCCGAATATAGCTGTGGTAACTTTGCCTATCCATTTTCTTTGGCTATATTTCTAAATATTGAATTTCTAAATGTTTAACAAAGTTACAAGTTTCTACAATCATGTAAATTTCAAGACTCAAACAAAGTTTATCTGGAGGCAGAATTCTTATTCAAGGTGGCAATGTTCTTGTTTTGCTCCCTCTCTCATAGCTTTACTTATAATGAGTCCCATGTTGGTCAACCACAAAAATGAGAGAAAGAAATGCATTACTTTTTTAAAGAAACTTAGAAAGTTTCATATCTTTCTTAAACGCTTGCTGGAGCTAATTGGTAAGCTAACTCTGGAAGCCTCATGTTAGGCTTTTGATCCAACAAAGTTTTTAATCTGAGAGCAGAAACAAGGGCTGCATCTATATAGTAGAGTTTATGCAATTAGGCACCATTTTAACTGCCATGGCTCAGTTCTATGTGTCATGGGCATTGCAATTGAAGGGAGATGTTGACAAGCTGGAATAAAATAAGCAAGGGTCTGGAGAACAAGCCCTATGAGGAGTGGCTTAAAGAGCTGGGCATGTTTAGCCTGAAGAAGAGAAGGCTGATAGGGAACATGATGAGGGCCATGTACAAATATGTGTAGGGAAGTAATAGGGAGGAGGGAGCAAGCTTGTTTTCTGCCTACTGGGACACAGAACAATGGCTTTAAACTATAGGAAAGGAGATTCCACCTGAACATTAGGAAGAACTTCCAGACTGTGAGAGCCGTTCAGCAGTGGAACTCTCTGCTCCAGTGTGTGGTGGAGGTTCCTTCTTTGAAGGCTTTTGAACAGAAGCTGGATGGCTGACTTGTCAGGGATGCTTTGAATGTGATTTTCCTGCTTCTTGGCAGAATGGAGTCTGACTGAATGGCCCACAAGGTCTCTTCCAATTCTATGATTCTATGATTCTATGGGAATTGTAATTTTACAAGATTTTTAGCCTTCTCTGCCAAAGAGTGCTGGTGCCTCACCCAACTATAAATCCCATAGTTTCATAACATTGAGCCATAGCAGTTAAAGCAGTGTCAAACTGCATTAATTTTACAGTTTAGATCCACCAAAGACTAGCTAAATATAATAATATGGAGTACACCTGGTAGCTGTGCAAAGCCAGGACTTGCTGCCACAATTGTAGCTGATTATTCAGCTGAAAGACAGTTGTAACATATGCAAATTTCTGCAACGTTAAGATAGAAGGGAAGAAAGTAAAGGATTGCTATTTAGACATCCTCATTAGGAGCAGGATGCTAACAATGTCTTTGGAATAATTGGCACTGTTGACTATCTGGGAGTTCAGAATTCCACTAAGTCAATCTGAAATTAAAAGATCTCATGATGGTGTGTGTGTGTCTGGGGGGGGGGGGTGCCTTAATTTGAATGGTTCTATTGGACTGGCACTAATTATGCTTTGACCCAGCTGATTCTTTGCCTTTGTGCACACACGATTCCTCTCCTTTTATAAATGTTTGATTTTGGAAATTAACTTTGAAAGAGAGGTGCTATAACAGCAAGCATGTCATAAGGCATAACGGGGCCATTATTGTAATGAGATCCCATTATGACAGGGAATAGTTTGGAAGGAAAATTATAAATGGCGACTAAATGCCTAGCCAATAATATGCATGTCACCACCTTTGAGACTTGGAACTAATACATTGCTTTGGTTCAAATGGTGATAGCGGGCAGGGACAAACCTGAATGCCCATAAGACCGAATGCTAGGTGCTTTGAGTGTAAAACAGTGTCTATGCGAGTACTGTTAAACTCTCCATATACCCTTATCACAACTGGGGTAACCATTTGTGGTAACATCCAACCACTTCAAAAGAAAAACTTAGCATGCCCTGTCTCATGCAGAGAGGAAGAATGGTTTAAACCTACAGATAATGTGTCCACTTATGTGCCTTCTATTTTTATCAGTTTTATACTTATTTATGCAATGCTTTTTGACACAAAATAAATAAACTGGACTAGCCAGAGCTCAGTAAGGAACCTATATCGTTGTAAGTGGACTAAGGCATACAGAAAATAGAACTGAGCCATTTCACAGCATCCATATTCAGCAAATGAGTTTAATACATAAGGGAGCCAACAAAATGTCTGTTGGACATTGGAACCATTGCACAATAGGACAGATGGACAATGGATGCCAATGTGCATTAGGACCAATGCCCTAATTTATTGTGCATTGGAAATGTCCAATGTAAATCACGCTGTTATGGGACACTCTTGTGCCTTGATATAGATCTTTGCAGTTTACTAAGTAGATTTCTTAACACCTCTACTACATACCTAAATATGTATAACATTAACCAATATAGACTGAGATATAGAATCATGCCAACCATTTAAGCACCCACAGAAATGTGGGAGGCAAAGTTACCAAGAAATAAAATGTAAACACTGCAAATAGAAAAGCTCTATCTGTGGATGATTGTCAGTGTCTCACTCTCTGCAGCACTAGAAATGTGGGGACTGGAGGAAAATTTCATTTGAGATGTAGAGTTCTTATTTGGGGGGAGCAATTCCCTTATTTTCCTTATAGCTACACCCCAGTTCCTGTCTTTATTTTTTTTTTCCTGGCAGGCAGCTTGTATTTTGCACAGATACAATATGATCCCCTCCAATACTGTGAATAACGTTCCTGTGGAATTTGCCTGGTGCAGATGGTTGAGAATGTTTTGCTAGGTTGTTACAAGAACGTTCTAAAAATCCCACATTTCTTGACGAATTAAACAGTCAGAGCTTGAGATTTAAGAAAACCTGAATGTGAGAAAAACCAAAAACGACATATATGTCCATTCCTAATTTAAAAGAAAAGGAAAAGCTTGGAACATTCACTTTTCAAACATTACTGTTTCCCATCAACCCAAGTAAAGCATTAACATTGGCTCATCCATGGAAGACACATGTATTAGCAATCTGTTGGTCTAGCTTTTATTTTTCTTTATTTTTTGTACATAAACTCACTCGAAACCCCCTCCATGTGAACCCCCAAACCCAGTATTTTAGTAATAATGAACAAACGCTGCTTGTGACAAACATAATTGCAACATTATCCATCTTTATGTTATTTCACAGCAGCAATGTTGTTATGCTCTCATTGCTCTATGTATTAGTATCATTTCCTGTTCATGTGGCTTCCAAGTTACAGTGGAAAATCCTGCCTTGAATCTGGTGGAGTTTCTTTCTCTGAAGTTTTTGGATGGAGGCTGGATGGCCATCTGTCAGGAGTGTTTCAGTTGTGTCTTCCTGCATAGTAGGAGAATAGACTGGATGGCCCTTGTCTCTGTTGTTGAGTGATTTCAGCCACCTCGAGAACTGCTGGTTCAGAAGCCCAGAGTGTCTAGTTTTCCAGAAGGCCAAATTGGACACAGACGGGTAGAAGGCAAAAGCAGAAGTTTATTCTCAGTGGCCAGAGAGGATGTCAGTGGATGGAAGCACTTCAAAGTACTGGCATAGTGCATTTGAAAGCTATTCAAGAAATCTGTGGCAGTTCCATATTGGTTGAAAAAACTGTCCAGCTATGATCTGCATCCTGAGTGGCTCAGGACTCTGTCGGACGTCATCACTGTTTGGCTCTTTGTTTGGCAAGAATCATATAATCTTAGAATCTTAGAGTTGGAAGAGACCTCATGAGCCATCCAGTCCAACCCCCTGCCAAGAAGCAGGAAAATTGCATTCAAAGTACCCCTGACAGATGGCCATCCAGCCTCAGTTTAAAAGCTTCCAAAGAAGGAGCCTCCAGTACACTCCAGGGCAGAGAGTTCCACTGTTGAATGGCTCTCACAATCAGGAAGTTCTTCCTAATGTTCAGATGGAATCTCCTTTCTTGTAGATTGAAGCCATTGTTCCGTGTCCTAATCCCCAGGGCAGGAGAAAACAAGTTTGCTCCCTCCTCTCTATGACTTTCAATAAACTGCCATTGGAGCATTTGAAATGTCAGTCTGTTTAATAGTTTGCCTCTGAAAGGGGCATGATCCAAAAGGAACGTGGTGTGGCAATATACAATGAGTTCTTGATGGACTCAATGGATCAGCTCTGATTAACACAAGAGAGTTAGTCCAATGTACACAATGGATACTTGGGGATGGTGGCCATTTCAGTATGGGGCATGGGTGCTGGATCTTTCCAAGATAGCCCCGAGCTTATCAATGGGAGCAGAAAATGAATGTTCTAACATACATTCATAGAGTCATTTCCCCCATTTCCCAGATCATTGTGAGGGGATTATGGAAATTAAAGGAAAGACGAGTCATAATAAAGGTTATAGGTGAGACACAGGCTCATGCTTGCTGGGTCTGGCAGAGCAGCAGTTTCTATGTCATGCTTTTATACATTTCATTATATATATATATTTTCATTATATATTTCATGATTTGGGGATCTGATTTCTCAAAATAATAATAATAATAATAATAATAATAATAATAATAATTCTTATTTTCTTCTCCTTATGGCTCGAGGAGGGTTACACATAATCATAATAACACATAATCATAATAACTCTTCTGCAGAGAAGACTTAAGACCTGGCTGGTAAAGGTTTCCCCTTAACATTAAGTTTAGCCATGTCCAACTCTGGGGGGTGGTGCTCATCTCCATTTCTAAGCCAAAGAGCCGGTGTTATCCATAGATGCCTCCAAGGTCATATGACAAGCATGCCTGCATGGAGTGCCATTACCTTCCCGCAGAAGCGGTGCCTATTGATCTACTCACATTTGTATGTTTTTGAACTGCTAGGTTGGCAGAAGCTGGGGCTAACAGTAGGAGCTCACTCCACTCCCCGGATTCAAACTACCAATCTTTCAGTTAGCAAGTTGAGCAGCTCAGCAGTTTAACCCACTGTGCCATTGGAGGTGCCCAAAACACATAATCACATAATTATTTAAAAACACTCCATAGAGTACATACATTAAAACACATTTCCATCTGAACATGAGGAAGAACTTCCTGACTGTGGGAGCCATTCAGCAGTGAAACTCTCTGCCCTGGAGTGTGGTGGAGGCTCCTTCTTTGGAAGCTCTTAAACAGAGGCTGGATGGCCATCTGTCAGGGGTGATTTGAATGCAATATTCCTGCTTCTTGGCAAAAAGGGGTTGGACTGGATGGCCCATGAGCTCTCTTCCAATTCTTTGATTCTATGATTCTATGAAAATACATATTAAAATAATACTATAGTTCTATGAAGGCTCCAAAAAAATGAAACTGGAGGAGGGCCAAAGAGGAATCCTATTAACAAAGTCTGTAATTCACATGGAAAGAAACAAAAAAAACACAGGTATTTTAGTAAGGATATGGTGCAAACATTGTTTCCTCTATTTGACCTTGAAGTCTGCCCTTCTAATGACTGCATGAACTTGTAAATCGAGATAATTGCCAGTACCAGAAACAAAGAGAGAAACAATGGATTTTTCCACCAAGGCATCTCTATGGATGATGTATCTTTCTTAGTGTTGAAATTCTTGTCAAATGTTCTCATGTGATCTTTGTTTCCAAAATGATAAAATCTGGATGTCTCTCTATATTAACAATGGGAATTGTGCAGCCTCCTCAGATGTTATGGGAACTGCAGCTCCCAGCTTTGCTAACCACTGGCTATACTGGCCAGCCCCAACATTTGAATTCCAACAACATCTGGAGGGCTATACAATTCCCTCTCTTTCCCGAATAATAGTCATGCTGTGGGGGCAAGGAACACCCAAAAATGTTTTCTCTGTGATTCCCTATTTCCATCCTTTGGCCACATCTCTTGATTACCATCTGTTTCTTTCTGGCTACTTACAATGGGCAAGCTACTGTAACTGCATGAATATTAGGCTTGACATCTGCTCTCCAAATCAGAATATGGACAGCATTCGCCAAGGAAGTCTTTCTCTCACTGCCAAACTACAACAGAAGGCAAGAGGTCCATGATCCGCTCTCCCAACTTTTTTTTTTTTGCATTTTATAAACAAAATCCCTTTCAAAATGGCCTCAGGGTCTGTCCAAAGTAGAAAAAATTATATAATATATCCTGTTAGTGACTTCTGTATATGCATGAGCAGCTTACACATATGTAAGTCCTTGCACCCTATTCAAAGGGTTCAGATTGCCTGGCAGCTGTCAAGCTCTGGGATGCACCTCTCATTGCTATTGCTTCCCAGTGGAGAAGAGAGAAAGGGAAAGCAATTCTAATTTTAAGAATCTGGATTATGTGTGTTCCTGGGGAAAGAAAATCTCGGTGCACTCCATTTGAGAGCACACCTTTAATTCTTCTCCCCATAACCAAACTGAGCCCATCATTTTCTCCATGGTCTGGAATAAAATCATGGGAGTTGTAGTTTTATAAGGTTTTTAGCCTTCTCTGCCAAATAGAGCACCAATTCTGTACCAAACTACATGGAATCCTTTTACTCCATGGCATAGATCCATGTCAAAGTGGTAACAAATGGCACTAATCCTATAATGTGGATGCATCCCCAATCTCCTTTGGCCACATCTCTTGATGTGGAGCCCCTGGTGGCGCAGGAGCCCCCGGTGGCGCAGTGGGTTAAACCCCTGTGCCGGCAGGACTGAAGACCGACAGGTCGCAAGTTCAAATCCATGGAGAAGTGGATGAACTCCCTCTGTCAGCTCCAGCTCCTCATGCGGGGACATGAGAGAAGCCTCCCACAAGGATGATAAAAACATTAAATCATTCAGGCGTCCCCTGGGCAACGTCCTTGCAGACAGCCAATTCTCTCACACCAGAAGCGACCTGCAATTTCTCAAGTCGCTCCTGACATGACAAAAAAAAATCCCCAATCTCCTTCTTTCCTAGACAATTGACACTTTGGATGCTGATACTCCTCCATAATGATTTACCTGATATCAGAGCAAGGCAGCCAATAGCAGCCCAATGTCCCTTTCTGCATGATGTTGCACTGTGGCATGAAGGTGCAAATCACTGCTGGAGACTTCAGCAGTAATAGTTAGACCAGACTTACTACCTCTTTACATAAGGCTATTCTTAAGAGCAGTGTTTCTCAACCTGGCAATGACAGGGGGGTATCAGAGGGGTCACCAAAGATCATCAGAAAACACAATATTTTCTGTTTGTCATGGGGGTTCTGTGTGGGAAGTTTGGCCCAATTCTATCATTGGTGGGGTTCAGAATCCTCTTTGATTATAGGTGAACTATAAATCCCAGCAACTACAACTCCCAAATGTCAAGGGCTATTTTCCCCAAAGTCCACCAGTGTCCACATTTGGGCATATTGAGTATTCGTGCCAGATTTGGTCCAGATTTATCATTGTTTGAGTCCACAGTGCTCTCTGGATGTAGGTGAACTACAACTCTGAATTCAAGGTCAATGCTCACCAAACCCTTCCAGTATTTTCTGTTGTTCATGGGAGTTCAGTGTGCAGAGACTGATTCAATTCCATCATTGGTGGAGTTCAGAATGCTTTTTGATTTTAGATAAACTATAAATCCCAGCAGCTACAACTCCCAAATGCCAAAATCATTCCCTTCACCCAACCCCACCAGTATTCAAATTTGGGCACATCGGGTATTTTTGCCAAATTTGGTCCAGTGAATGAAAATACATCCTGCATATCAGATATTTACATTTTGATTCATAACAGTAGCAAAATTACACTTGTGAAGTAGCAATTAAATAGTTTTATAGTTGGGGGTCAACACAACATGAGGAACTGTATTAAGGGGTCTCAGCAACAAGCACTCTCAGATCTGGAAAGTGCTCAAGCATTTATAAAAGCAGCCAAGCAGCAACCTCAAGGCTCAGAAAGATGCTTATCCTTTTAATGGGCTCTCCATGTGGGTCACACTTCAAGATACAACCAGGCACATTCAAGCGAGACATTGCCCACCCCCTTGTTAATGCAATGTCATGACTGTTTTTTGCACTCTGAGGACAATTGCTTTGCCAGGCATTAAAGGAGAATGCAAGATGGGTGGAGGGTGATGTTTCCTCCTCTATATTTATTATGTCTCTTGAACTATATGAAACGTTTGCTCCTGGAGCGGAGTTATTAAATGAGAGGCAAAGCAATGGACCATGATGTGCAGTTGTGCACTCAGTGCAAATTCTACCGGATGGGCAAAGCTGGCAAGGCGTATGCACAATGGGATGTTTGTTAGTCTATTTTTATCTGAGTAGAGAAGTGTGTGTAAGTCCCACCCAGTTGTAAACCTCACTATGTGAACTGAACAGCCCATATCTCAAAAAGATGGTGGCAATTCTCCAACTTTTTTTCTCCAGCTCCTTATCTGCTGGTTTTGGGAAGAGAAGTGGTGCCAAGGACCACATTTGGCTGGCAAGAGCCTCAATCACAGTCTATGTTCACTTTCATGGCCGTTAGGAAAGGAGTCAAAGCTATACTGCCAGTCATCAATAAGAGCAGGGAATTTGCTCCAAGTTTAAGTTCAAATTCTGAGGTTTGTTGAACCAGTTTTAGAGATAAGAATCAGTGTTCAGGAAAGTTCACTGATCAGTTGGACTGAAATCCAGAGCAGAGCCAAAATCCCACTGTTGATGGGAGCTAACATTCATTCTTACACAATGGATGGGCAAATTCAAGGCTAATTTTCCATGTTCTGGATCTGTTTGCAGTCACATCATCCTAAAAAAAATAAAACTAGAACTGACACAAAGGGTACTTTACCTTTGCTAAACCTCCAAGGAGGGAGACAAGTCCTAGAGTGAGCATTTGTCTTGTCTTCAAGGAGAACTCCCGTATTGAAAGGCTTCTGCCAACAGAAATTCTCCTTTCTAGATTTGCAGAACTGTCTTCTATTCACTGTTAATTTTTTGCATGGTTTTTAGCTGTGTTGGGTTTTTTAAAATTGTGAGCCATCTTGGGTCCCCATTTTGGGGGAAAGGGTGGGATACAAATAGTTACTGTTACAGTTGCAAGGTTTATTTATTTATTTATTTAATTTTTTACAGCTTTTATATTCTGCCCTTCTCACCCCGCAGGGGACTCAGGGCAGATTACAGTGTACACATATATGGCAAACATTCAATGCCAATTTTTGACATACAAATATATACAGACATACACAGAGGCTATTTAACTTTTTCTGGCCGCCAGGAGAGCTGTCGCTTTCATCGTCCATCTGCGACGCTGATGAATCACCTCTGCATTCCCCGCATGCTTCCCCGCTGAAATTCTTTGCTGGAGTCTTCTTTATGGCCTCATAAATCAGTTAATTTAGCCTCCCCACACTTTAAGGTGGTACCTAATTTTCCTACATGACAGATGCAACTGTCTTTCGGGTTGCAAAGGTCGACAACAGGCTACACACAATTGGTTGGAAACCCACTCCAACCCGGGCTGGCTTTGAACTCATGACCTTTGGTCAGAGTGATCTTAATGCAGCTGACACTCAGCCAGCTGTGCCACAATCCCGGTTATGCACCACACTTCTTTGATGCAGGGTCACAGCAAATGTGTGTAAATGTAGTTGCAAATATGTATTTACAGGCTCTTATTCCAAAATATTGAAATTTTGTTGAGATACTAACACTTTTGTTAATTTCAGGTGATTCAGTGTACACAATATTTGTTTTGTGTATGAAATGATTAAAAATACTGTTTCTAAAATTACTTAGGTGTATATGAAACACAAATGAAGTCCATGCTTAGACTTGGGACCCATCTCCAAGATAGCTCATAATGTAGTAAAGGTAAAGGTTTCCGTTAAGACTAGTCCGACTCTGGATGCTAGTGCTCATCTCCATTTCCAAACCGAAGAGCCAGCATTGTCCGTAATAATAATAAATAATAAACTTTTATTTATATCACGCAACCATCTTCTAGAGGGATTCGGGGTGGCTCAGAAAACACTCAAGGTGTGACATTTAAAATACAACAAGTGCAAAACAAAACATACAAGAACAGTAAACATCTCCATAAACATCTCCTAGCTCATGTGGCCAGCATGACTGCATGGACCCACTGGAGCAGTACCTATTGATCTATTCATATTTGCATGTTTTTGAACTGCTAGGTTGGCAGAAGCTGGGGCTAACAGTAGGAGCTCAGCCCATCTTGTGGATTCAAAGTTCAGTAGCTCAGTGGTTTAACCTGCTGCACCACTGCAGCCACATCTCAAAATGCATCTATATGCAAATTCAAATGTTTTAGAAAAATTCCAACTCCAAAACTCTTCTGGTCTCAACCATTTCAGATAAGGGAGAATCCACCTGGATCAGGATGATACCTAACAAAGAAACTTCCACTAATGAATAATTCCAATGAAAGAAATGGACACCTAGTAATAATTTTGTCAAAAAATACCATGGTGAACGTGATCCCAACGATCTAATCCTACAGTTCACTTATTCAGATGACTTGCTGGGAGTATAGCAATGAAGGGGAAGAGAGACAAGTGCAGCACACATGTATGTATGAACCTGCCCACAGAGAGAGTGCTGTGCATATGAATATACCCCCCTCCCGTTTCTGCCTCCAAGCAGATTGCTATCTGAAAGCCCCAAGAACTTTGGCACAATCTGAAGAGGTGGCTGTGAATATAAACAGATGGTAAAAGAACTGGGCATACTCTGCAAGTTCTCTTCGACGAAGACGGGCGGAGGGAGGGTGCCTGTCTTCTGAAATGCCATCCTCTGATAGCCAGCATCCAGACAAGATGAAACATGTCGTCAGGTTTTCGCCAGGCGGATTCTTCTTTTAAACAACAACACGAAATGCCACAGATGGATGCGTTCGGAACCTTCTGCCGAATCCTTCAGGCAGGTTGGTTCTCCTCCTATTCCACAAGGCATGAAAACATCCGTGGGGATCCAAAGAAAGGTGCTTTCTGTGCCACCAGCCCAGGGAGGCCTTGGTTACATCCCAGTCCTGGTGCCTCCTGCATTCTCCATGGATTACTGCAACTGAAACCAAAGGGAGGAGTTTTCACAATTAGCTGTTTTTAAGTACCGACCTAGCTCTATGTTCACCAGACAGCTAGTCATGGAGTGATGTTCTCAGAAAACAATGATCTTATTTGGAAAACCATTTGCTAATTGTGTTTGCTTGCATCCACATTTGCAGATTTCTGGATTTGATTATTCATGGATTTGATTTTAAAATGTTCTCTCTAAACATCTTTTAGGTCCTCCAGTAGAACATTTTGGTCAAATTCATCTACTTATGCTAGAGGACTGAGAATATTATAGAAAGAACACCTCTCTAGGAATTCAATAGGATTCTATGGCCAATATCAAGTGGAGGTTGACCATAAGGTTGTGCTAGAAGTGTAGACCAGGCATGGGCAAACTTTGGTCCTCCAGGTATTTTGAACTTTGACTCCTACAGCCTGTTAGGAATTGTGGGAGCTGAAGTCCAAAACACCTGGAAGGCTGAAATTTTCCCATGCTTGGTGTAGACATTTCCAGTCAGGTGTTATCTGATGTTTAAAAATAGTAATTTCTTGATTTGTAGGGGTTTCTTCACTTTCACAGGAGGGGTCTGCTCCCGTTTCCCCTGGCTGTAGTAGTACTCATCTTCTCCATCAATAGTGGTGAAAATGTGGGTACTAACTACAGCAGTGGTTCCCAAACTGTGGTACATGGACCACCAGTGGTCCGCGAGAACTAAAATATGCTCCGCAACCGCACCGTTACAATACCATTGCAATGAGAGTGGCTGATCTCAAGAAACCTCTTATAGTGCTGAAGCATATTAAATATGGTTTTCTGTGGCCGAGCAGATGGTGACTACTGGATGGCATATGTTCTGTATCTGAAACTACAGCTGATGTAGTTTATCCAAGGCAATGTTCTGAATCAGCACCCCAAATAACCAAACCAAATCTAAAGTTGACCAAAAAACCGATCTGTAGCCCTTTTGATACTAATACTGGAGAGTGGTCCCTGGTCAAAGTGGTCCCCGGTAAAAAAAAAAAAAAGGTTGGGAAACACTGAACTACATAGATACATATATATCCTTCCAGCGTTCCACAGATGACAACTGGTATTCATACCATGTGCCCCATTAACAGCAGTGTGTGAGGTCAAGATGTGGATATCTATGAAAGAAAAGTATAGATAAGCTAGAAGAGGTTGCAAGAAAATGCTTTTGCCTTTGCCTAGTGGGAAGAGCATGCTTCTTTCCTCTCCTGTCCTCTTCCTCCTGCTGGAAAAGTGGAAAAACAGAGCATTAATTGAGGCAGTTGAAGGATAAGGCAACTCTTCCTAATAAAATCCCTTTTTGCCAAAAAAAAAAATAATTCGTAATGCCTCATAAATAATGTGGGATCAATTTTATTATTCTTCCTCCAAGTCATTTTATGTCTGCTTTTTGGCATAGGAAATCAGATGACTGGAAGTTGATTTATCATTGACTTCTCATTTCAAACAGCTTCTCTCCTTGGTCTAAAACAACCTAAAGGATGGGTTGCTGCGAGTTTTCCAGGCTGTATGGCCATGTTCCAGAAGCATTCTCTCTTGACGTTTTGCCCACATCTATGGCAGGCATCATCATCAGAAGTTGTGAGGTATGGTGAAAACTAGGTGAACATTGCAATCAGCTAGTCTTTGAAGCTGCAAGGCCATTCAATGTTAATCAAGATGGCCAATGGCAACATTCACACTGGCCTCAAGCAGACAAGAGTTCTTTCTCCCACTCCAGATATTCCACAGATATATAAACCTCACTTGCCTAGTTCCAACAGGCCTTGAAACCTCTGAGGATTTGTGTATGTGTGTCAGAAACAGCTTGAGAAACTTCAAGTTGCTTCTGGTGTGACAGAATCAGCTGTCTGAAAGGACGTTGCCCAGGGGGTAACCAGATGTTTTACCATCCATGAGAGGCTTCTCTCATGTCCCCGCATGGGAAGCTGGAACTATAATAACTTATAATAATAACTTTATTTTTTTACCCCGCCTTCATCTCCCCAAAGGGACTCAGGGCGGCTTACATAAGGCACAATGCGCCTGGAACAATGCAAAAAAAATAATCACACAATACAATAAAAATAAAACCACAAGCATATAAAACAATTATTTAAACTCAAAACAGCGTCCAATAATCTATTTGAGAACTGTCGTAAAATATAGCCAACTGTAACCAGGAACAGATGAATGGGATAGTCCAAGTTGTACTGACAGACAGAGGGGAACTCACCCTGTCTCGCAGATTTGAACCACTGACCTTCAGGTCGACAGTTCAGCCAGCACAAGGGTTTAACCCATTATGCTACCGAGAATACCTCCCATATATGAGAGCAAAACATCAGGAGAGAATGCTCCTGGAACATGCCAAACAGCCCGGAAAACCCATAGCAACCCAGTGATTACAGCCATGAAAGCCTTTGACAAAACCTAAGGATTTCCAAAATACCTGGCAAAATTGCCCTATTCTTGTGAGCTGGCAGCTATATAGAGCCAGAAAAATAAAACATTTAAAAAATGGCAAACTGGTAATAATTTGCAACTGATACAGACAGAGGTACACGTTTTTAAAAGATCAAATCATCCTAAAGCTAATAGATATATATTCTCACTTTTTGCAGCCTTCCATCACCTGCACAAATACAATTCAAGATGCAGGGCTTCCTCTTCGTCTTTTATGGATCGTTATTGCTGAGCTGCAATTAAAACCAGCGGCCCTGAAGTGCCCCATACACTGCAGTCCTTCGACATGTGCTTAACAAAGCTAATCAGAAATACCATCATAATACGCACTGAATTGTTCACCGGATAATGTCCATTCCTCTGGAATGAAAAGGTGGGGGAGGTTTGCAATGGCCTTGTTAGTAGAGATGTTCTTGCCAGTCACAGGTGACATTTCTTTCCTGGCTGCAGTCCAAAGACTAAGGTAAGTTTTCCAGCTTGACTTTGTTATACATTTATATCTCACCTAAGCCCCCAGTGGCGCAGTGGGTTAAACCACTGAACTGCTGAACTTGCTTACCACAAGGTCGCAGGTTCAAATCCAGGGAGCAGCGTGAGCTCCTGCTGTTAACCCCAGCTTCTGCCAGCCTAGAAGTACAAAAACATGCAAATGTGAGTAGATCAATAGGTACCACTTGTGCAGAAAGGCTGGAATATAAATACTGTAAAATAAATAAATAAGTAAATAGAGAGTAAAGTTGTATCAAACTACATTAATTCTGCAGAGTAGAAGCACCCTGAGACAGTCATAATTTGGCCATATCATAAGAAGACATGACTAATTAGAAAAGGCAAGTATTAATTAATAAAGTAATAGAAACATGAGCATTCTTGGTTTGAGGTTGATATCACATGAGAATTTTAAAGGACAAGTTTGCATTTCCTAATCACTCCTGCAAAATTCTGGGACATATAGTTTAGGCAAGCCAAGGCACTCTCTGGCTGAGACTTCCAAAGAACAACAGCTCCCAGTATCCTCTAGATGGGTAACTTTATGAACTACTCTCCTTTGTCCCTTGGATGGAGTCAATTAATGCTTCCCTTTGGCTGCCTGTGGCACAGTGGGTGAGACTGCTGAACTGCTGAATTTGCTGACCGAAAGGTCACCGGTTCAAATCCGGGGAGCGGGGTGAGCTCCCGCTGCTAGCCCCAGCTTCTGCCAACCTAGCAGTTCAAAAACAAGCAAATCTGAGTAGATCAATAGGTACCGCTCTGGTGGGAAGGTAACAGCACCCCATGCTGTCATGCTGGCCACATGACTTTAGACAATGGACAATGCTGGCTCTTTGGCTTAGAAATGGAGATGAACACCAACCCTCAGAGTTGGACAGAGGAGAAAACCTTTACCCACCTTTATGCTGGCTCTAATCCCAGGACAACTATCACTTGGAGGAAAGTGTTTGTTCTGTAATGGAGAGAAGCACATTTCCTGTGCATCTTTTTTTTTTTGGCTGATATGTTCCCTGCCACTAAGAACTGAAAAATCCTGATAAGCCTGTATTATCATCCAAATATACTACAAAGACTTAAGCTGCAGAAGTAATCAAAATATAAATTGCAGAATCTTTTCCCCTACTACCTACAGCCCAATCTCAACCAGACAATACTCTTTGTCCTTTGCATAAAGATGCTTTAATGAAGCCACACAAAATACTCATTAGACATCACGGATCTTATGCATGAACACTGCATTAGTTCAGTGGGAAACCTGACCTTTCAGAATAGGACATTTCTTGAAAGAACGAAAGAAAAATTAATTTCTCTCCAAGAATTGATGCTGTTAGATATTCCTCTTAATTGGCAGTCTTTCTCTCCTGCTCTCCAACCCACATGCATTTATTTTGTTCTTTGCACCTTACAATTTGTCAACAGCAAAACCTTGGCTATCAATAAATGGCATTAATTCCACGGATGGGCTTAATTTCCCACCAAGGTGCCTCCAACGCAGCCATTATAGCTGTGCTCCCCTTGTTAGTGTTGATTTCCAAAGTTGGATCACAGCTGATGCTGAATGGAGAGTCGTTCCAAGGGGAGCTCTTTGCTCTTTGACCCCAGCAGACGTTTAATTGTTTGCTGGGATGCAGCCGTGGGGTGGCAAACAAATTAGGCATGTAAAGCTCCAAGACAATGGCTTGTAATTGACATCTCATGCTCTGCTTGGCTTTATGGTACCTTGGCAATTCTTTGGCTGAGATGATAGAGACCAAAACAGGGAAAGTTAAAAGGGGGCCTGACCCAAGTCACAGGTCAGGAAAGGCAGATGAGACTTTTCCCTGCTATTCCTTCTGTAGAAAGTAACATTTAATAGGCAAAGTATGTGTAACATAAGGAAAATGCTACAGACAGATAGTTCTTTAGGAAGAGAAAAAAGAAGCTCTTGGGTCTGCATCGGATCCCGCTCTTATTGGTTGTCATTGCTCTTATCACAGTGGTTCTCAACCTTCCTAATGCCGTGAACCTTTAATATAGTTCCTCATGTTGTGGTGACCCACAACCATCCAATTATTTTTGTTGCTACTTCATAACTGTAATTTTGCCATTGTTATGAATTGTAATGCAAATATCCGAAATGCAGGATCTATTTTCATTCACTGGACCAAATCTTGCACAAATACCCGATACACCCAAATTTGAATACTGGTGGGGTTTGGGAGGGATTGATTTTGCCATTTGGGAGTTGTAGTTGCTGGAATTTATAGTTAATAGAATCATAGAATCAAGGAGTTGGAAGAGACCTCATGAGCCATCCAGTCCAACTCCCTGCCAAGAAGCAGGAATATTGCATTCAAATCACCCCTGACAGATGGCCATCCAGCCTCTGTTTAAAAGTTTCCAAAGAAGGAGCCTCCACCACACTCCGGGGCAGAGAGTTCCACTGCTGAACGGCTCTCACAGTCAGGAAGTTCTTCCTTGTGTTCAGATGGAATCTCCTCTCTTGTAGTTTGAAGCCATTGTTCCACGTCCTAGTCTCCAGGGAAGCAGAAAACAAGCTTGCTCCCTCCTCCCTGTGGCTTCCTCTCACATATTTATACATGGCTATCATATCTCCTCTCAGCCTTCTATTCTTCAGGCTAAACATGCCCAGCTCCTTAAGCCGCTCCTCATAGGACTTGTTCTCCAGACCCTTGATCATTTTAGTCACCCTCCTCTCGACACATTCCAGCTTGTCAATATCTCTCTTCAATTGTGGTGCCCAGAATTGGACACAATATTCCAGATGTGGTCTAACCAAATCGGAATAGAGGGGTAGCATTACTTCCCTAGATCTAGACACTATGCTCCTATTGATGCAGGCCAATATCCCATTGGCTTTTACAGTCAAAGAACATACTAAACATACTAATCTACAGTCAAAGAACATACTGAACTCCACCAATGATGGAATTGAAGCAAACTTGACACACAGAACTCCCATGACCAACAGAAAATACTGGAAGGGTTTGGTGGGCATTTAAATAGCTCTTTATCTCCAAGGTTTGAAATAGCTTCTTCTCTCCAATAACTGATCAGAGAAAAGAGCCACAGAAAAACAAGATACAAAGTCAAAAGTTGCTTATATTTATGCCAAAGACTGATCAGTGTTAATGAGTCGAGGGCTAAATGCAATACTTTCCCCCTTTCTAATTTTTTAAACCCAATATGTTAAACTAGAGCAGTGGTTCCCAAACTTTGGTCCTCCAGATGTTTTGAACTTAGCTCCCAGAATTCCTGGCTATTGGCCAAGCTGGATGAACGTCTGGGAGTTGAGGTCCAAAACATCTGGAGGACCTAGGTTTGGGAACCGCTGTGTTATACCCATGTTTTGAAAAGCAAGAAGCATGCAAAAAAAAAGTAAAGTAGCATTGGTTGCTCAGCCAAATTTATCACACCATTTTCTAGTTGCTGACTAGTACTCAAATCTATCCAATGGGGAGCAAACGGGCATTACCTGTTAAGTGTCCCATTCTGTGTCATTACTCCTTTCCAACTCTGAGACTCCTCTCCACCTGGCACTTCCATAACCCTCTATTGCTGACTATAAAAAGACAAAACTTTTTTGTATGACCCTAATTCCTACAGGAGCTCTCAGCATCTTTATTAATCTCAGAGAAAATTAAAAGCACTGAGGAAGGAAGTGCAGAGGGTATGTGTAAGGTAGTCTCCGGTGAGTCCAGCAAGGTCAACGACTAATATACTATGAAACTGTTAACAAAGAAACTTAAAATTAACTAGTCCCCTGAGAGAGATTCTGACCTAATGTGCATTGCCTTATGTTCTCTTCATATCCTACCCTTTGAATATTTTGCTCCCTGCCTGATAGGGAGTTCAGATGGTGTCATCAAACTGACAGCCATAGGAAGTCCCAAGGGCACTTGCATCTCCAGTGGGACCAGAGTGACATTTACTGTTCATACTTTAGAGCCACTTAGCACTGCTTTTTGCTGACAGAGGATCTGTCTATACTGCAGTTTACTACAGTTCAAAACTTGTTCATTCCCAGTGCTTGAGCACTTCAGTCTTGGACCCAGAGTTTTGAAATGTACTACTGAAAAGTAATTAGGTATAGTTACAGTGCTAAACCACCATGATCAGAGTAGATTGGCCAATCAAAGAAATCATAATGTTTGAAAGTGACCACAAGGATAATCTAATCCAGTCTTTCTCAACCTTCCTAATGCCACGACTCCTCATGTTGTGGTTACCCCCCTACCATAAAATTATTTTCATTGCTACTTCATAACTGTAATTTTCCTACTGTTATGAATTGTTGTTCATTCGTTCAGTCATCTCCGACTCTTCGTGACCTCATTGACCAGCCCACGCCAGAGCTCCCTGTCGGCCGTCACCACCCCCAGCTCCTTCAAGGTCAGTCCAGTCACTTCAAGGATGCCATCCATCCATCTTGCCCTTGGTCAGCCCCTCTTCCTTTTGCCTTCCACTTTCCCAGCATCATTGTCTTCCCTAGGCTTTGCTGTCTCCTCATGATGTGGCCAAAGTACTTCAACTTTGTCTCTAGTCTCCTTCCCTCCAATGAGCAGTCGGGCTTTATTTCCTGGAGGATGGACTCGTTGGATCTTCTCGCAGTCCAAGGCACTCTCAGAACCTTCCTTCAACACCACATTTCGAAAGCATCTATCTTCCTTTGCTCAGCCTTCCCTAAGGTCCAGCTCTCACATCTGTAGGTTACTACAGGGAATACTGTTATGAATAGTAATGTAAATATCTGATCTGCAGGGTGTATTTTCATTCACTGGACC
Source organism: Anolis sagrei (assembly GCF_037176765.1). NCBI lineage: Eukaryota > Metazoa > Chordata > Lepidosauria > Squamata > Anolidae > Anolis > Anolis sagrei. The sequence continues at coordinate 15,478,993 of NC_090025.1, read as the reverse complement.
AAACTGGGCACAAATAACCAACATGCCCAAATTTGAATGTTGGTGGGTTGAGGAGGATTCATATTGTCATTTGGGAGTTGTAATTGCTGGGATTTATAGTTAACCTACAAACAAAGAGCATACTGAACTCCACCAATGATGGAATCGAACCAAACTTGGCACACATAACTCCCATGACCAACAGAAAATACTGGGAGGATATGGTGGGCATTGACCTTGAGTTTGGGAGTTGTAGTTCACCTACATCCAGAGAGCACTGTGGACTCAAACAATGATGGATCTGGACCAAGCTTGCCACAAATACTCAATATGACCAAATGAACACTGGTGGGGTTTGGGAAAAATAGACCTTGACATTTGGGAGTTGTAGTTGCTGGGATTTATAGTTCACCTACAATCAAAGAGCATTCTGAACCCCACCAACGATAGAATTGGGCCAGACTTCCCACACAAAACCCCTATGATTAACAGAAGATATTGTGTTTTCAGATGGTCTTCGGCAACTCCTCTGATATTGCCTTGTGACCCACCCAGGGGTCCCAATCCCCAGGTTGAGAAACTCTGATCTAATTGAACATCTTACTAGGCAGGATTCCATAATTAAAGCACTCCTGAGAGTTAGGGTTCATCTGCACTGTAGAATTAATGCACTTTGATACCACTTTAACTGCCATGGCTCAGTGCTATGGAATCATGGGAGCTGTAGGGAGCAAAAATGAGGCCAAGCAATTTTTGGCAGAGAAAGCTTACGAAATTACACTCCTATGATTACACAGAATGGAGCTATGGCAGTTAAAGTGTTTCAGACTGTTTTAATTCCATAGTGCAGAATGAACCCATGGCCATTCAACCTCACTTTAATGACTTCCAAAGAAGAAGGCTTTATCATCCTCTAAGTATATTCTACTCTGAAACAACTCTCGGGATGTTCTTCCTAATATTTCAGTGGAATATTTTTTCATGTTATTTGAACCCATTGCTTCCTGCCTAGACTCTAGAACCCTTCAAATATTTCAAGATAGCTGTGAGGTCACACCCCAATTGTCTCTTCTCTGAGGTCAACATAACCAGCTTGCTAAGCCATTCCCCATAGGGCTTCATTTCCACAATTTCCATCATGTTGGTCACTCTCCTCTGCACACATTCCAACTTATCAGGATCCTTCTCGAATGGTTATTCCCAGAACTTTCCCATGGAAATGTTCTAACAGCAATAGCAGGTACGGGTCTGTGGCTGCTCATTTCCAGGGCCTATTAGAGGGATGACTGGAGTTTATTTATCGTGTCAAGCAACCGAACAGTTGTATTACATTTTTGTTTCTAGCACCCACTTTTTGCTTGATGTTCAGGCAGTGCTTCTTGTAGGTCAGGGCACGGTCCAGAGTGACTCCCAGGTATTTGGGTGCGCTGCAATGCTCCAGTGGGATTCCTTCCCAGGTAATCCTCAGAGCTCAGGATGCTTGTCTGTTTTTAAGGTGAAAGGCGCATGTCTGTGTTTTAGATGGATTAGGGATCAGCTGGTTTTCCCTGTAGTAGGCAGTAAGAGCACCTAGAGCTTTGGAGAGCTTCTGTTCAAACATCTCAAAGTTCCCTGCTTGAGCAGTAATGGCACGATCATCAGCATAGATGAAACTCTCTGTCCCTTCTGGCAGTGGCTGGTCATTTGTGTAGATGTTGAACATGGATGGGGCAAGCACGCTTCCCTGAGGCAGGCCGTTCTTCTGTTTCCGCCACCTGCTTCTCTGGCCCTGGAACTCAACAAAAAAGCTCCTGTTTTGTAGCAGGTTTCCTATGAGGCGGGTGAGTTGGTAGTCCTTTGTGATATTATACATTTTTCTTAGGAGGAGGCAGTGGTTCACAGTATCATAAGCTGCAGACCGGGATAATAGATAGGAAGTATAAGGGCATATTCAACAATATTTGGGGCTGGGCTAGAACTGGTCATTCTCAAAGGTTTGTTGAAAAGAAAAAGATCAGAAAATGCTCGGTAACCATAAGGAAGGAGGAAGTCCTGGTGGCTCTTCATCATAGAGGATGGAGCAACAGCACCCCCCTGTGGCTGGATTCGAGCACAACCTCCAAGGTGCCAAAAAGCTGGATGTAGACACAACATACCTCTTTTCTGTCTGTCTCTGTCCTGTCTGTCCAAATGGCGTTGAATGTTTGCCGTGTATGTGTACTATGATCCATTCTGAGTCTCCTTAGGGCAGTGGTTCTCAACCTGGGGTCCCCAGATGTTTTTGGCCTTCCACTCCCAGAAATCCAAACAGCTGGTAAACTGACTGGGATTTCTGGGAGTTGTAGGCTAAAAATATCTGGGGACCCCAGGTTGAGAACCACTGCCTTAAGGAGATCGGACAGAATATAAATTGTTGTTGTTGTTGTTGTTGTTGTTGTTGTTGTTGTTTTTACATGCATAGGTGCTCTTTCTTCTCTCCCTTCTTCCCACACAAACACACATACATTTACTTCCTTCCTGCCATGAAAACGTCTCTTGGAAGCAATCCATTCTCTTTAGCATTTCATCTTTGTTCAAATAATGGTTAACAAGTTTCCTTTCCTTTCCCTTTTATCACTAATACTTAATCACACCACTCCTTTAGCTCTGCGAAAGGCAGCTGGATGCAGAGAGGAAGAGACATGTTTGATGTTCATCTCTATAAAGCATGTTTCCTGAGACATTCCTTGTTTATTTTCCGCTTTTTCTGCTTCTTTGCTTTTTTCACCCCAGGCGAAGATCAGGTCAAGTGAGCCAACCCTAACCAGAAAAGAAGCCTTTTCTTGTTTTCTTTTCTTTTCCTTGGTGTTGTTGCTTTTTTTAAAACCCATTAGTGTGCAAGCATTTGGAAAAAAGGCAGAAGTTGCTCTAATGAGAGCTTTTTGCATTTATTCCCTTCCAGCTCTTTTACCGCTAACAGTTGGGATGCAAAAAGGAGGCAGACTGTGGGTCTTGGGCGCACATTCAGCCATATTCTGGAGCAAAACAACTTTGGCTGATTGAATATGTGGCTGCACATCGCATTATATGAATCTGAGAAAAAGAAGAGCGAGTGCGTTAGTAACATAGACGCAGCGCAAAATTGTGGTGTTGCTGATTTTTTACAGTGGTTACCCCTGAAAAGGCGATATACATGTGCTCTTCTGAGCTTTGTGGATGGCGCTTCAAACATCAAGAAAGGTTTTTGTTATTTAGTGGATGGTTTGCTCAGTGAAAAATTATAATCGTGGGTAGCTATGTGACTGCCGCCTTAATAGAGATTGGAGAGCTGGACACAATGGAGGAAAAAAATGGAAATATCACTTTGCAATATAACAGGGGCAAAAAAAATCCAAGCTAAAGACAAATGCCTATAGAAGAGGGAGGCTATTACCAGACAATTAAGCAGGTTGGATTTTTCAGAACGGTGTTAAATGAGCCTGAATAAGAGAAGATTATGAGTTTGTGGAAGAACTCCTACAACGACCAGTCTTTTTATGAGATATGACATCTCAGCGCCCTTTAATGTCTTCATTAAGGCCCCATCTACACTGCCCTATGTCACAAGATCTGATCCCAGATTATCTGGATTATATGAGTCTCCACTGCCAGATAATCTGGGTTAAGCATATAATGTGGGATCAGATCCCGGAAGATAGGCACAGTGTTGAAGGTACTTTATTCAGCCTTCTAGCCCATCCTATTCATAGAATTATAGAGTCGAAAGAGACCTTGTGGGCCACCCTGTTCAACCCTGTGGAAAGGAGATTCCATCTGAACATTAGGAAGAACTTCCTGACTGTGAGAGCTGTTCAGCAGTGGAACTCTCTGCCCCGGAGTGTGGTAGAGGCTCCTTCTTTGGGAGCTTTTAAACAGAGGCTGGATGGCCATCTGTCAGGGGTGCTTTGAATGTAATTTTCCTGCTTCTTGGCAGGGGGTTGGATTGGATGGCCCATGAGGTCTCTTCCAACTCTATGATTTTATGATGCAACCCTCTGCCAAGAAGCAGGAAAATTGCATGCAAAGCATCCCTGTGTTTAAAAGCCTAAAGTTATCCACATTGAACCTTGAGAACAAATTGGGAGGGATAGTCAATACTCCAGAAAGGATCAGAACTCAAAATTATCTTAGCAGATTAGAGAGATGGGTCAAAACTAACGAAATGAAGTTCAACAGGGACAAATGCAAGATACTCCACTTAGGCAGAAAAAAGGAAATGCAAAGATACAGAATGGGATGTGCCTGGCTCAGCAGCAGTATGTGTGAAAAAGATCTTGGGGTCCTCATGGACAACAAGTTAAACATGAGCCAACAATGTCACATGTCAGCTTTAAAAGCCAATGGGATTTTGGCCTGTATAAATAGGAGTCTGGTGTCTAGATCTGGGAAAGTCATACTACCCCTCTATTCTGCCTTGGTTAGACCACACATGGAATATTGTGCCCAATTCTGGTCACCGCAATTGAAGAGAGATGTTGACAATCAGGAATGTGTCTAGAGGAGGGTGATTGAAATGATCAAGGGTCTGGAAAACAAGCCCTATGAGGAGCGGCTTAAAGAGCTGGGCATGTTTAACCTGCAGAAGAGAAGGCTGAGAGGAGACATAATGAGGGCCATGTATAAATATGTGAAGGAAAGTAACAGGGAGGAAGGAGGAGGCTTGTTTTTTGCTGCTTTGGATACTACGATGTGGAGCAATGGCTTCAAACTATAGGAAACGAGATTCCACCTGAACATTAGGAAGAACTTCCTGACTATGAGAGCTGTTAAGCAGTGGAACCCTCTGCCCCCAGAGTGTGGTGGAGGCTCCTTCTTTGGAGGCTTTTAAACAGAGGCTGGATGGCTGTTTGGGTGCTTTGAATGCAATTTTTGTGCTTCTTGGCAGAAACAAGTTAGACTGGATGGCCCACGAAGTCTCTTCCCACTCTATTATTCTATGATTCTACGAAAATAATCAAAACCAAGTGACTCAGAATATAAATATGTGAGGGGAAGTAACAGGGAGGAAGGAGCAGGCTTGTTTTCTGCTGCCCTGGAGTCTAGGATGCAGAACAAACTACAAGAAAGGAGATTCCATCTGAACATTAGGAAGAACTCCTGACTGTGAGAGCTGTTCAGCAGTGGAACTCTCTGCCCCAGAGTGTGATGGTGGCTCCTTCTTTGGAGGCTTTTAAGCAGAGGCTGGATGGCCATCTGTCAGGGGTGCTTTGAATGTGATTTTCCTGCTTCTAGGCAGGGGGTTGGACTGGATGGACCACAAGGTCTCTTCCAACTCTAGATTCTTTGATTCTCTGTGATGTGATCCAAATTTTTGCCATTCGGATTGTATTTGAAATTAACAGCTACTTTCACATTCAATCTACAGACCTAGTTTCCTTGTCTCAGAAACATATCACCTGCTGAAATTAAGCATGTCTGAGATAAAGCGTCCAACGAATCTAGCAACACAAATGACTATGTGAGAGGGTGTTTTGTTAAAAATATAAATTTGGATGCATACAAATGTGCAGAGCGTTTTTTTTTTGTTCTGAAACAGTGATCCAAAATATGCACATTGGCTGTTATAGAAGAGGCCACGGATGTCTGTCAAAAGCAATAACCAGAATTCAATACATGCAGCGATTGTGCAATGTAAAGAGACTGTAAGGAAGAAGTTATGTATGTGGGAGCATTTGTAAATGGAATTTCAAACCAGCTGCAGTTATTGTACAGCTTTTTGTCCCTTCACATGGATCAAGAAGTTGTCAGCTAGAATAAAATTTGGAGTCACACATCGCTGCTTGTAACGTAAGAATCAAAGAAATGATCTTAGCAACGCTTCAGTGACAACTCGTTCATGGGTTTTCCTCATTCCAACCCAGCCTCTGAGACTACAAATTAGTTTTCTCAGTTCAAAATCATACACTTGGATGGGATACAATAAACAGAACTAAAGCTACACCCATCAAGGGCTATGTGAGACTTACTTTTGAGCAACCTACATAAGACCGGACTGGAATATGAAATTAGTTATCACTTTACACACATACTCACTGAAATTCTGGAACAAAAGCAAGGCAGCATTGTCACAAAGACTGAGGATGATGGGTATTGTAATCCCACTCATTTGGAAGCAGCTAGGCTGAAATAAGAGCCCCCGGTGGTGCAGTGGGTTAAACCGCTGAGCTGCTGAACTTGCTGACCAAAAAGTCGCTAATTCGAATCCGGGAAGAAGAGTGAGCTCCCACTGTTAGCACCAGCTTCTGCCAACCTAGCAGTTTGAAAACATGCAAATGTGAGTAGATGAATTGGTACTACTTCTGCGGGAACGTAACAGCACACTATGTAGTCATTCTGACCACATTGGAGGTGTCTACGGACAATGCCGGCTCTTTGGCTTAGAAATGGAGATGAGCACTACTCCCCGGAGTCGGACTCGACTAGACCTAATGTCAGGGGAAAACCTTCACCTTTACCTAGGCTGAAATAAGAGATTCCACACTCCCCATGGAAGACAACAGTATTAAATCAAACTGCATTATAAATCTGTCTTATTGTTTTCTATTTCATGCTTCCTTACTACCCATACACTTATACCATTTATTATTTATTGAATGTTATACCCTGCCTTTCTCCCAAAATGGGAATTAGGAAATCTTCCAATTATTTAAAATATTGTATGCTGCAATCTGAAGGATTTGTGTGATGCCTTATATGAATCCAGATGCTTCATCACAGTGTCTCCAAACTTGGCATGTCAACTCATGGGTCCAAAATGTAGGTTTTGGCACTAGTCCAGGTCTAGTGCCTCCCAACCCGTTTCTGTCCTGCGTTGGTGAACAACTCTTAACCCAACTTTACATTTACACTTATGCTGATATCATGTTGATACAACATGCCAAGTGGCTTTTTATTTTTGTTGTTTTCAAAATTGCTGTGTTTAATCAATTATGTATGGAGGATCTCAGTGTGAAACAAAATTTTAATACCATAGATTTTCCCAGTCAGTTTTTGTGTCATTGAGATTACAAATAAAATCATCAGTGTTAGCTCAAGCAACAATAAGAATACACACACACACACATCTAATCTCTCTCTGTGTGTGTGTGTGTGTGTGTGTGTGTGTGTATTGGAGGCGTTTGCTTCTGCAGAATTCTGAGAAATGTAGTTTAGGATGGAGCCTTTGGAATTCCCAAGTAAAGAAGTCTTCAGCTTCCCTAAACTACATTTCCCAGAATTCTGCAGGAGCAAACCAGGTAATAGCAAATCAGAGACCTCTGTTTTATAATGTTAATGTGATGTCTTCCTAAAAAGCAAACAAATAACACTTCTTATGCTGTTGCATGCTGGGCCTGTGCATAAGACTGGAGACAGGACATAAATTCTGTGTGCCCAACGGGACGCCGGGGCTGCCTCAGATTAAAGGCCTTTGGATTTCCTTAAACAGAGTCTTTAGATTGCTTAAAGGTTCAACAAAGTTCTTTATTAATGAAAACAAACAGGTACTTTAAGGCTTTCTTAGCAGTCTATTGGCTCTCTCTCAATCTTGTCCACAGGGAACAGGCACTATCTTCATAACTGTAACTAATGGGGAAATCCTTAACTTCTAATCTGGGCAGTCTGTCTTTGCCTCTGTTGGCATGGAGCCCCTACATCCGGTACCAACTGTGTCTGGCTTCCGCGAGAGACCCTTATCAAGCAGAGCTTTGTAGACTTCCAGGGGAAAAGGAGTTCAGGATTCAGTGATAGTTGACTGAAGTCCCTCCGCAAAGGAGCTGTAAGGCTGTATGATCTTCGGCCAAGCTGTGGGCTGTATAACCCCGGCCAAGCTGTAGAAGAAGAAGCTTTCTACAGAAGCTTTCTTGGTATTATGTCCTGCGTGGAAAGCTTCTCTGTGTGGACTGAACTCAAACTGGCTCCTATTCCCTCCAAAACCCAAAAAGGGGCGGGGAACCTTACTATAATTGACAGGTGGCTTGCCCTATGATTGCAGCCAAAAGAAGCCACCTATCTGCAGAGTCCCTGAAACTTAGGACTGCAACAAACATTCAATGCAAAGCAAACAAAATTGGAGCTCCTGGTACAGTTGTACCTGCACACTTCTCCCAAGTTTGTCCTAGATTCTCTAAGATGCAGTTAGTCTCTCTCTCTCTCTCAATCTCTCTCTCTCTCTCTAGCTCCTTCTACACTGCCATACAATCCAGATTATCAAAGATGATAATCAACATCATCTGCTTTGAACTGGATTATATCAATCTACGCTGTTGTGTAATCTAGTTCAAGGCAGGTAATCTGGGTTTTATATGGCAGTGTATAAGGGATCTCTCTTTCTATACACACACACACACACACACACACACACACTGGATTTATTCAATTCCAAGACTCACTTTTACCTGTATAGCTATCTCTACAAATTGGGTGCATTTTAGGACCCTTTCAGACAAGCCCTATATCCCAGGAACTGATCCCGGATTATCAAGCAAACTAATATAATCCAATTTAAAGCAGAAAACCTGGGGTATAGGGCCTGTTTGGAAGGATCCTTAGAATCGCAGATATATCTTATGTATTTTTGTTGGTGGTAGTGGTGGTGGTGGTACTGAAATTAGGGTGCATCTTACTATTGACTGCCCGGAAGCTTCAATTAGTCGAAAGGTTGGCAGCTAGGTTGCTCACCGGAGCAGTGTACAGGAGCATACAGCTCCTCTGTTACCAGCTCCACTGGTTGCCAATCTGCTACCGGGTACAATTCAAAGTGCTGGTTTTAACCTTTAAAGCTCTAAATGGTTCTGGCCCAGACTACATGTCCAAACATATCCCCTGCTACAAATCATCACGAAGAGGTCCTGCTCTTGATCCCACTGCCATCGCAAGAGTGATTGGTGGAGACGAGAGACAGGGCCTTCACAACAGTGGCTCCCCGTCTGTGGAATTCCCTCCCCAAAGACATCAGACTTGCCACCTCCTTCCTGTCCTTTAGAAGGAAACTCAAGACTTGGCTGTGGGACCTTGCATTTGACCATTGAATAGCGGCTTGTATGAAGAAGTCATAAGCAATTTCAAAGTGACAATGAATGGACCCAGACCCGGATTTCAATTGGCATGTTTTAACAACTGTTTATTTAATGTTTTGTTTTAATGAATTTGTTGATTGTTCTAATCATTATGATGGCACCAATGGTGTTTGCTGTGAGGCCGCCCTGAGTCCCCCCTCAAGGGTGAGAAGAGCCGGGTACAAGTATATGAAATAAATAAATATAACCAAAACAGCACTGGCTGCGCGCTAAGGAAAGGTATTTCAGGTACCCCAAGTTAAATGTTCTGGGACCAAAACCAACTTCATGAACATTGAGTGTGGATGCTCAGTAGCCACAGAATATCCATATTCAGGAAAAACTGGGGGCCCATCTACACTGCCATATAAAATCCAAATTGTCTGCTTTGAATTGGATTATGTGGCAGTGTAGACTCATTTAAACCAGTTCAAAGCAGATATTTATTTATTTATCATGTCAGAAGTGAACTGAGAATACAGTTATCTATCTATCTATCTATCTATCTATCTATCTAAATGCTCTGTGCATAATGAGTACCTTAAAAACAAAAAAACAAAAACTACCGGGCCAAATAACCCCAAATTTGGCAACAAAACTCCTCACAATCCAAGGAGTGACCATAACTGGAAAAAACCCCACAAAAACACCTTTAAATTCAAAAAAGGAAGAAGACAAAATACCTCCCCCCCCCCCCCCCCCCCGCTGAGTACACAGCCAGCAAGGCCACCTTACTTCACTTTCCCCTTTGCCATGGAAGGGACTCTACAATGGTATTGGGGGAGAATAGACAGGAAGGAAGGAGACAAAAAAGGAGAGAGGGAAAAAGGGAAGGAGAGAAGGAGGGAAAGTGGGAAAGAAGGAAGGGGAGAAGGAAGGAAGGAGAGAAGGAAGAAAAGAAAGAAAGAGGTACCAAAGGAAGGAAGAAGAGAAAGTAGAAAGGAAAGAAAAAGGGAAGGAAAGACAGGAAAGAGGTAAAGAAGGAAGGAAGGATAAAAGAAAAGAAAAAGTGAAAGAAGGAAGGAAACAGAGAGGGAAGAAAGGAGACAAAGGAAGAAGTAGAGAAAGGGGGAGAAAAGGAAGGAAAGAGAGAAGGATGAAACCAAAGAGCAAAATAAGGAATGAAAGAAAGATGTAGAGAAGGAAGAAAGGAGAGGAAGGGGAAGAATCAGGGGGGAAGGAATAGGTAGGTACTAGGCCTGTCGGTTTTAGTTCGTTAATTCGTTTTTCGGAATTTATTCGTTATTTTTAGCATATCCGACGCGATTTCAAAACATATTTTCAAACCCGGAAGGGTTTAAAAATATCGAAACAGCAGCCCCATTTTTTTTACGAGCTTCAGCTCGTCTCGTTAATGGGATGGAGGCTGCTGTGCTGCTGGTGCCTGGGAGCCCTTTCCCTTTCCCTGCTTCACCTACGGAAAGCCTGAAGGGACATACTTTCTTCCTCAAAAAAAATTACGTATTTGAATACTTGCTTGCTTGGTCTGTGAAGCTTGGTTGGCAGGTTGAGGCGTGTGTGGGGAGGGAAACTGATGGTCAAGGCGAAGGCAGGGGAGAAGGGCGCGCGCGAAAGGGAGGGAGATGTGATTGGCCGGCGGGGCAGATGATTGACAGAAACAGGAGAAGGTCGTTGCAGCCAAGCGAAGAGAGAGAGAGGAGGGCGCAGCAGCTGGAGCCGATCGGATGGCGCGCGCGCTCCTGCGCCCTCCTCCTCCTCCTCCTGAGGAGAAGGTCGTTGCAGCCAAGCGAAGAGAGAGAGGAGGGCACAGCAGCTGGAGCCGATCGGATGGCGCGCGCGCTCCTGCGCCCTCCTCCTCCTCCTGAGGAGAAGGTCGTTGCAGCCAAGCGAAGAGAGAGAGGAGGGCGCAGCAGCTGGAGCCGATCAGGAGGAGGAGGAGGAGGGCGCAGGAGCGCGCGCGCCATCCGATCGGCTCCAGCTGCTGCGCCCTCCTCTCTCTCTTCGCTTGGCTGCAACGACCTTCTCCTCAGGAGGAGGAGGAGGAGGGCGCAGGAGCGCGCGCGCCATCCGATCGGCTCCAGCTGCTGCGCCCTCCTCTCTCTCTCTTCGCTTGGCTGCAACGACCTTCTCCTGTTTCTGTCAATCATCTGCCCCGCCGGCCAATCACATCTCCCTCCCTTTCGCGCGCGCCCTTCTCCCCTGCCTTCGCCTTGACCATCAGTTTCCCTCCCCACACACGCCTCAACCTGCCAACCAAGCTTCACAGACCAAGCAAGTATTCAAATACGTATTTATTTTTTTTGAGGAAGAAAGTATGTCCCTTCAGGCTTTCCGTAGGTGAAGCAGGGAAAGGGATTGCTCACGCCGTCGAGCAGTAAAGATGGCGGCGCCCAGGAGAGCAAAGTGATAGCGTTCTGGAGGGGGATCTTTTGGCCAAGCAGGTAGGTGGCTCCTCATAGTTACTCAGGCTATTTATTATTTAGGCCTGTTTGATCAAGAAAAAATTTGTTTCTAAAATGTTTTGTAAATATTTACGAAATTTCGTAAATAACAAAACATTTTTTTGGAAAGTTTTGTAAATATTTTAAATATCGAAACAAAAAAACACCCCAATTACAAATCGATTTTAGAAACAAATTTTTTCTTGATCAAACAGGCCTAGTAGGTACCTCTCTTTCATAATAGTCCAGATATCTACCGCTACTTCGAAAAGTCTTACTATAGGCCACAGCAACACGTAGCAGGCACAGCTAGTAATGTATAAAAAACCACAAAGTTAAACCACAAAGTTAAACCACAAACAAAGTTAAAAACTTTGCATTATATTAAATTTCCTTTGACCAGAAGCTGGTCGCTTCAAGTGCCTCTAGTATGATGTAGAAAGGTCCTCCATTGTACATACTGTGGGGCAAAGCAGATAATCTGGATTATATGGCAGTATAGATAGTAAAACAATATCCAGAATGCAGCCATAACTGACTGTCTGGGACTCTGAAATTTGTCTCTTTCTTTGTCAAAAAAGATGGTCAGGTTTTCTGGATTGTGCTTAACCTCTCTAGAGCTATTCTTCGCAATTGGCTTCCTGACCTTCAGAGTGACCTTGAGTACTTGATGTTGTCATTTATCCTTTGCATTAGGTATAAACAGATAATGCATTACAAAATCTCTAAGATGCTGCAAAATCTTGGCATCTTGGCAGCATTCTCGCCATGCCTGTCACGATCACTTGAGCAAAAGTTGAAAAAAAATGGCATCCAACTTCCAATGGCAAAGAAAGCCCCACCACATTGTGCCTGACATCGCTCGCATTATGAATGCCACCCTGGTGGGCCCCATTCATTTTAATTAGCGATCAATTACCCAGCACCGGAGACAGCAAGTAGCAGAGTCTCCTCAGTCCTTGGAGAATAACTTTCCAACCTAATCACTTTTTCCTTGCTTGTTTTTTTTTTTCAGACTCTTCCTCCTCCAGCTTTGCAAAACCTACTCAACATTCATCCTCCATAGATGTTTAAGAGCAAAGGGCATCTCAGGGTTCTCCCCTTCGACCAAGCGACCTGGGAGGGTCTGGTCCCTGTTCTTGATATTGGGGTTTTATGAGTAACAGGGAGACGAAGGAGGAGCGCAGGACACGGTGAACAGCTGGGGCCCATCACTTTTCATTGCGGGTCTCCGAGAGACGCAATTGACGGAGTGATGCACAGAGGCAGTCCCCCGTTAATGACTTCACCATTCTCCATCATTATTCCCATCATTAGGAAATTAGGAGGACAGAAGGTATTTACTGTAAACCTGCCACCTCCCAAGGAGAGATAAATAGAAACTGATAAATGGGATCTTCTGGTGCTGTTCCTCTATTAACCTTCTGCTTCCCAGCTCAGACATATGCATACCATCCTGCCATTAATATCCAGTAATTGGCACGCCAGCAGGCGGCCGCCTACCTTTTAAGAGATATTCCACATGCACGCAGGCATACTTTGCGTCTGACATTGCTTGGATGTATACAACTTCCCCAAGAAAGGAGGAGGCAAAGGATATTTCCCTCAAAAGCTCTGTTAAAAGCAAAGGAAACCATCACATCTGATTGTAGGACCAAGGCGGAGGATAGCAGAGTGAGAGTTGGGTGGACATAGATTCAGCTTGCCCAATATACAGTGTTGCCGGAAAGCATAGCTTAACTACAAGGGTTGAATGAAAAATAATACCTCCACCTTCGTAACTCCTCAACAGATGGCAGTACTGGTATGCAGCAGGTACTGGCTTGTTCAGTAGACTCTCTTCTACAGTTCCATTTTGGTGGGAAGCCTTAGCATTAAATGGTTGTGTTGTTCAAGTGCGAAGTATGGAACCCTGCACAGACGGTTGGTCAATGCAACTTAAGCAATGTGCAGTCATTGAATTCTTAACAACAGAACGTGTCATCCCAAAGGAGATTCATTAGAGACTGCAAGCTGTTTATGGTGATTGTGTTGATGTGAGTACTGTGTGTCATTGGGTGAGCAACTTTAAAGATGTTGAGGTGGGAACATCTGACTTGCATGACAAACAAAGAGTTGGATGTCCTGTGACAGCAACCACCGAGTTTCACAAGCAAGAGGTTGACAGATTGATTCAGAATGATCGCCATATCACTCAGAGATAAATTTAAAGCATAATCAGCATTTCACAAGAATGTGTGGGTCACATTATTGCTTTGTTTAGCTATCGGAAGAGCTGTGCATGATGGATTGTGGAAACAAAGTGCCAACTTCTTCCATGACAGCTTCAGAAAACTTGTTCATCGTTGGCAGAAATGTATCCAATTGTCTGGTGATTATGTCAAAAAGTGAATAGTTGTAGTTAAAGAGCACATTCTAAGGATTATTTCTGCATTTGATTTATTAAAATATTCCAATCCAAACTCAAGTAATGAAGGTGGAGGCATTACTTTTCATTCAACCCTCATAGTTAGTAGGACAGTATACATCTCTTTCCCCCAATTGTGTGCCTTCTTTCTGACTTATGGCACTAGTCAACAACATTTTTTATTGATTAGCCAGTTGGCCTTATCAAAAACAGACAGTGCAAACACAACATACAACATACAACATACATCTGGTCCTATTAAAATAGAATACAAATATATAGGAATTTATCAACTTAAAACCAATGTAGCTTAGCCATAAGTCTTTCTGACTTATGGCAATATAAGGTGAGCCTATCTTAGATTTTTCTTGGCAAAATTTGTTCAAAAGAGGTTTGTCTTTACCTATACCTTCTCCTGGGTGGAGAGAGTATGACTTGCTGAAAGGTTTTAATGACTGAGTGAGGTTTCAACTTTGGTCTCCAGAGTCATAGTCCAATGCTCAAACCTTTTTTACCACCACAAAGTGGTTATTTCCTCAAGTTGAATTCTGTTGTTGTTTTTAAAGATGATATGAGTTTTCAGATACTTGCATATCAGCATTAGGGCACCTGTTTAACCAAAAGTTTAACCAAAAGTACATAAGTGTGTGGTGGCATGACAGGGAAAAAATACCCTCAAAAGGTGGATTGGCCACAGTGACCACATGGCCAAAAATAATACAAAGAATTGGCAATGTGGACTGTGGACTACCCATGTTGAAGGGAGGCCAGCAATTTGGAAAATAGTTTCGGAGGAACTATCTTCGGGGATGTGGCTGCCTTAGGGAGCAGCTCACCCCATTGAGCTCAAGCTCATCATTGGCCGTCCCTCCTGCCCATTAACAGTATAATATATTGGTTGCCTATGGGGGCTGGTTAGGAATCCCCCCTATTTTCTAGAGGTTTTGTTCACCTACCCTATACCGTTTGTGAGGGCAAATGGGGAGTGGTGGGCCTTTAAATAGAGTGGCCTGCAGAAAGCAGCCATAGGTTTACATTTGGTATGCACCCAAGGCACCCCTTTGTGGTGCAGACCAGGAACGGAAACCCTCACCTGTGTTTATGTAACCGGGGTGAAGGCGAACAGAAATGGCCTTGAAACGGTGAAAGTTCTGGCCTATGTAAAATCCTTTGCACTTGGGGAAGAATTCTTTGTATGTTTTCCTGAGGGGCCACCCTGGAAACATTAAAGTTTATTATATCTGGGGACCCAGATGTTTCTCTCAACTTAGCCAAGAGGTAGGTCATTTAGCACCACTAACTTGGCTTAACTCCACACCAAGTCCATGCCCCTTTAGTCACATGTTGCAAGTCACATAAAGTTAATTCAGGTAACATTTAAAGAAAAGGTACCCATATTTCAATCCACACTGATGTCTGGTCTCTTATTTCAGTGGTGGGATCGCAAAAACATTGATGTGCATTAAGGACTTTATTTTGCACACTCTCCTGTGCATTTTTTGTCTAGTTTGAAATTAGCTTCGAATGGCAGTAAGTAGTCTGTGGAGATAGTGCCTACATTTAAGTAAACACATTTCCTCCGTAAATGAATTTCCATTTTACTATTTTTTTCATGTCAGGAGCGACTTAAACTGCAAGTCGCTTCTGGTGTGAGAGAATTTGCCAGGACGTTGTGCAGGGGATGCCTGGATGTTTTGATGTTTTACCATCCTTGTGGGAGGCTTCTCTCATGTCCTTGCATGGGGAGCTAGAGCTGACAGAGGGAGCTCATCCATGCTCTTCCCGGATTTGAGCCTGTGGCCTGTTGGTCCTATTGGTCCTCAGTCCTGCCAGTTTAACCCATTGTGTCACCAGGGGCTGCATCCATTTTACTAACTTGCTCATTCATTTTATCAGATATAAACTCTTGTGACTGGTGACTTTCCATGTCCCTGAGAGGGTGGGTATGCTCCTGAATTTAGTCTGAACTTTCAAGGAACTACAGATTTGAGGGACGGCATTGAGCACTGTAGTTTTCTCCAAAAACTCATAGTAACTCTTAGAACAGATTCAGCACTCCATGGGTCTGGAAAGTAGCCAGCCACCCGAGGTTACAAGCCAGGTGTTTGCTAATGGTTAATCAACTGAACATTCATTGAAGGCAATTATTCCCCTTAAAATTATTTGTTGATTCTCTGTACAGCCATAGAAGCCATCATAGAAAATACAAAATAAATATATGTGTGCATAGAAGCTTTTCCCCAGCAGGTTTCCAAATAAGGGACCAAAGTGTTGTCAATTAAAAACAAAAACATTCGGCATAATGTGCAACATCTGATTATCTCCGCATTCCTGCTCCTTGTTTTACACAGCCGTCCTTTTCAATGTGTTTCTTTCTTCTCCTCCTCCGCTTATGTTCTTGAGAACAGGACGGGCATCCGGCTTGCCAGAGCAACAAGATGGCTCAGTGGCCCTGGAGCCAATCAGACAGCTTGGCTTTCACCAGAGAGCCTGGCCAGCCAAATCCCATCTTGACCTCCTTCATCTGTTCCTCTGAAAACTTTGGGGACACATGAGAACTTCTGATAGCATTCTGCTCCAATGCCTCTAACCCTGCGAACAACTCCAGACGTTCTGTAATAAAGTTGGGCTGCAAAATTGGAGATATTAACCCATTTCCATCACAACTTGCTTTTACAAGGGAGACACCCAAGCAAAGTTTCCTTGGAATTCTCTGCAAGTGTCTGGGCTGTAAATCCAAGCATTCTCTGGATAGTTGCATGAATATTCACCCAATTGACCTGCTTTGATCCCTTAGATCAGAAGAAAGGTGGGGTTGAAATAAAGTATAAATAAATACATAAAATGTTGACATCTGATTTGATTTCACTTTTGACAGTCAATGGGCAAGGTGTTGCCTTGAATGGAACCATTCCTGTTGGAGACCTTGTGCATGTACACTGATTTAATTCTAGTCAATGTTTTTGGACTACAATTCCCACAGACATGGGAATCCTGGAAGTGTTGTTGTTATTATTATTATTATTATTATTATTATTATTATTATTATTATTTGAAAGGGGGGTCATATTGAGGAGAGATCAAGCTTGTGCTCTACTGGTCTAGAGACTTGAGAATCTGCAAGTTGCTTCTGGTGTGAGAGAATGAGCCATCTTCAAGAATGTTGCCCAGGGGACACCCAGATGTTTTAATGTTTTTACCATCCTTGTGGAAGGCTTTTCTCATGTCCCCGCATGGGGAGCTGGAGCTGACAGAGGGAGATCAACCCACTCTCCCCAGATTTGAACCCCTGACCTGTCAGTCAGCAATCCTGCCAGCACAAGGGTTTAATCCATTGCACCACCGGGGGCTTCTATCTAAAGACTAGGACACTGAGTTATGGATTCAAACTTCAGAAAAAGGGATTTCTCCAAAAGAGTTGGAATAACTTCCTGATGTCAAGAGCTATTTAGCAGTGGGATATACTGCCTCAAAGTGTGGAATATCCTACCTGTTTCCCAACAGAGACTGGATGACCATCTGTTGGGAGTACTTTGTTGGTTCCTGCATGACAGAATAGGGTTCAGCTGGTTGGCCTTTGGGGTCTCTTCTAACTCTATGATTCAATAATAAGCACAGGCAGTTTTGTTTTCATGCTGCTCACAGTCGCCGAGCCTTCCATCATGTTTACCTTGCCTGCTGTGTGCGCATTGCCAAGAGAGCTCTCCTAGCTTTAGCTATTCTGCACAGCTGGTAACACTGCCAGAGGGTCAGTCAGGATTCAGGGAGCAACCATTTGCACTGGCCCCATTTCTAAGGGTTTGTTTTTCCCCGATGCCAAATCTCTCCGCTCCAGAATCTGACAGTCAAACCACTGGAGGAAACGCTCAAGCACTCCAGCGATACCAGGGTTCGGGCGGTTGAGCGTACATGAAATGCATTTTTTTCACCAATGTGACACTAATTGGGTCCGTCCAGATTGAAAAATTCGACACAGGGCTTTTACATTCCCGGATCCAAGCTCCCTCAATGCTCAACACACAGAGAGGCTTCATCTTCAAGGCGCATCATTCACAGTTTAAGGGGGGAATTTTTGAAAAGGAAAAAAAATCTCTTTATCAGCATTGCTTTAAGGCTTGTCCAGTGACACATTTTCTCCCAAAGTCAGCGGGGTTGAGGGGAAAGAGGGAACTGTGAGCAGTCTCAGGGAACCTACTGAGCAAAGTTCACCTACGGCAACTTTGAAATTTTCCATTTAAGTTGAGAAGCACACATCACTGGTTAAACAAAGAAGGACATCTCCCTTTGGAGTGTGATTTACAAAAGTGCAGAATCTCATCTGTTTAGCAGCCTGAGCTTGTTTATGTGGAAATTTAGTCTTAGGAAGTTCAGTGGAACCTACCTCCAGGGAACCGTGCTTAAGAAAGTGATTTCTGCACCTTGGAGTATACACTTCAACTGTCTTGAATTGACAAGAATGGTCCCAGGTTGCCCTCTCACTTTTGCAACTGCTTTTACTTACTTACTTCTTACTTAGGAGATCCCTAGTTGTTTGAGTATGATGGCCTTCCAAGAGGAGGGCCTTGGTGGTGGATTCTTAGGTGACTATAGAGCCCTATTCTTGACCCACATGTTCTTCCACAGTGAGGACATTGCTTTCCAGGTGGAAGGCAGTTCCGGTCAGGGTTGGCTTGACATGCCTTCCTCTTGGCACATTTCTTCCTTTCACCCTCCATTTGTGCCTCTTCAAATTCCACAGCACTGCTGTTCACAGCTGGCCTCCAGTTAGAGTGCTCAAGGGCCAGTTTTCGGTGTCTATGTCGCAGTTGTTAAGATTAGCTTTAAGCCCATCATTAAATCTGTTTTCCTGTCTATCAACATTCTGTTTTCTGTTCTTGAGTTGAGAATATAGTAACTGCTTTGGGAGATGGTGATCTGGTATTCAGACAGCATGGCCAGTCCAGTGAAGTTGATGATGCAGGAGCATTGCTTCAATACTGGTGGTCTTTGCTCCTTTCAGCACACTGACATTTGTCTGCCTGTCTTCCCAAGAGATTTGCAGGATTTTTTGGAGGCAGCGCTGATGGAATCGTTCCAGGTGTTGAATGTGACATCTGTAGACAGTCCACGTTTTGCAGGCATATAACAGGGTTGGGAGGGCTTTATAAACATTCTAGACCCATTTCTAGACCATACAATATACACTCAACTGTCCTGAATTGACAGGGATAGTCTCAATTGATCCTCTACCCTCCCACTTTTGCAGCTGCTCTTAACATGTCTCATGGCACAGCTACACTGTAGAATCAATACAGTTTGATACCACTTTAGCAGTCCTGGATCAATACTATTGAATCCTGGGATTTGGAGTTTTGTGAGTCAATCACACTCTTTGCCCAAAACGGGACTATTTCTTGGAAATGATTCAAGTGGCCATCTAGTGGGAAAGACAGAAACTACTTGAGGCTTTCTTTATAAAACTCTCTTAACAGGGAATGATAAAAGGAAAAATAAATCAAATTAATTTGGCAGCAGCAGAAAAGCTAAGCCAAGAAACTGTTTGAAAACTGCAGTAGTTTGCTCTTTCTCTATGTATTCTGGAAAAAATGTTTTGTAAAGAATTTCTGCAAGAAAATATTGCTTGATGCCCTTGCATAGATGCCTGCCATAGATGCAGGTGAAACCTCAGGAGAGATTGTCCAGGTTGGGATTAGCTCCTGACCTTTAGCTCAGCTTCTGTCTATCTAGCAATTAGAAAACAAATTTGAGTAGATAAATAGCTACTTCTTTAAAGTGGGGAGTTATTTAAGGCACACATAAAGTAATGCCAGAAAATGCCATTGATTTGATCAAGGAGGATGTTTCTGAATGAAAGCTCTCCAGCAAGGAAGACGGAGTGACAGCACCCCCAGTGGCTGGAACCGAGCACAGCCTCCAAGATGCCGAAGATGGGAAAGCCTCCATCCCTCCCCCCCCTCTCTCTCTATATATATATATATTCCTCTCTCTATGTACAGTTGTCTGTCTTGTCAGTGTATAATGGCATTGAATGTTTGCCATATATGTGTTCTGTGATCTGTTCTGAGAAGGAAGGAATATAAATACTGTAAATAAATAAATAAATTCACCCTCAGTTTTGTCTTATTCATTTCTTTACATATATTTTGATGGATCAGGCAGTCTAACATGTGCCTGAATCTTATTTTTATTCCCAACTATAGTAGACTCAGTTGAATTTACTCATGTGCTGACACATCAACACATAAGTAAAGAGTCGACTTTAGTTGAGACTATCAAGTAGAATTCCAACAAGAGCCATTTGACCTTTTTCAAAGACAAAATGAAAACACAAGAACAAGCAGGACTAAGATCCATTTACAGGCATTTGAGAAATGCGGGCCCTCCTTTAAAAACAAAATTTGGAAATATGAATCTTGCTGGGGAGATGAGACTTTAGTCTGGCAGTACTTTACAAGAGGGATATTTAGAATGACTAGCTCCCTTCCTCTCTTTCCTCCATTTGTCTGCTCTTGGAAAATCAGATGTGGCAGCTTGTTTAAAACTTGTTTACCAGGAGGAGGTTGTAAACTGTGCAGAGATTAGAGATCTGATTAAAAGTTTAATAAAGAGGAGTGGATAAAATATGAATTTCCCAGGCAAAAGTGTACTGCTGAGAAGTGGCACTTCTTAGGAAAACATTGAGATTCATTAACTTTGCAAACAGCTAGTGAGCTGTTAACTATGCATACAGGGGGAAATGCTCTGGAAAGTACCTGATTACAAGCTTGTTTTAATATTTATGTTAAGATGAAGCCATTCTCCAAAAACAAGGGACATTTTTTGTTCCTTAAACAGGCTTGAACCAGAGCAGGAGACACTGGGCAAAAGAATTACACACACACACGTGTGTGTGTGTGTGTGGATATATATATATACAAAACTAAAAATCCCAGAATTCCATGTTGCCATGACAATTAATATGGAATTATAGTGCTATAATTTTGCAGTATGAAAGGCCTCCTTGCCCCATTACCTGGAACAGACCATATATACCATTACTTTGTATACTATGCTGTTAATGGTTTTTAAATTGTATGTTGTTATGATTGACTTTTTGCTCTTGTGAACCACGTTGAGTCGCCTACAAGCTGAGAAACTGCGGTATACAAGCAAAGTATATATATATATATATATATATATATATATATATATATATATATGGTCTGTTCCAGGTAATGGGGCAAGGAGGCCTTTCATACTGCAGAATTATAGCACTATAATTCCATATTAATTGTCATGGCAACATGGAATCCTGGGATTTTTAGTTTTGTGAGTGCTGTCTATGGGAATCTGAAATACAGTACAACCTCTATATATCCACTTTGAGTGGATACAGGACATATTTTGTCAGATGTGAATAAATGAACAACAGGTGCTATATGTTGACAAGAACAAGAGGTAAAAATCCCATAATTCCAAAGTTAAAGCAATAATATAACAGTTAAAATAATAACAAAATTCATAGCATAATGTCAAAGGAGTTCTGCAAAACGTTCACTGTGTCACCCTTGACATAGCCTAAGGCTTGCTCTTTGTCTTTTTAAGGCCATGAAAGCTCATGCTAAAATAAATCAGTTAATTTTAAAGGTGCTCCTAGATCAGGCATGGGCAAACTTCAGCCCCCTGGGTGTTTTGGACTTCAACTCCCACAATTCCTAACAACCTACCAGTGTCAAGGTGCATTAACTCTACAGTATAGATGTAACATTAACAGAGTCAACATCTGCACTGCCTTTGACTTTACTAAGCATTATTATCTTGTAGAAGTTGAAGTCCAAAATACCACAAGAACCTTCACTTTCCTTTTAATATTAGGAAGAACTACTTCCAAAAATGCATATATCCATAGAGGTTTGGAGTGTATTTCCCAGTGCTAAAACTAGTGATCTCACGCATTGCTTGAGATGTCAGATCTGACTGTAAAATCCAAATGGAGGCATAGCAGTTAAAGCAGAATCAAAACACAACTGATATGATGTCATAGGAGTTCAGGAAAAGTTTCAGCATTCCTCTGACATAGCCAATTACTTTTCACATGCCTTTGTCTTTGCCTGTGGTCTCTCATCATTTTGTAGTCAGGTTTTATTTTTTACAGTTGAAAGAGGGGTATTCAAAATTACCAACTAGAGAGCCCTAGTCTACAACACCACAATCTAAAAGGATCCAGTCATTTCAGTTTTAGCTCTGTAGCTGTGTTATGTTAAAGGCCCCAAGGCTGAGTTCTTCAGGACCAAGGACAGCTCTTAGACAAAGGACGTGTTGACTTGATGTTTTCAGTAGCGTAAGTTCTTAGATCAGGTTTTCTAGAACTGCTGTTGTACTTGGACATTTATCATGTCAGAAGTGAATTGAAAAAACAATTATAATGTGTAGAAAAACCACAAACAGTTAAAACTTGGCATTACACTAAATTTCCTTTAACCAGAAGCTGGCCACTTGGAGTGCCTCTGGTGCCACTGTAAGAAGGTCCTCCATTGTGCATGTGGCAGAGCTAAGATTGCATTGCAGTAAGTGGTCTGTGGTTTGCTCTTCTCCACACTCGCATGTCATGTACTCCACTTCGGTCCCATTTCTTAAGGTTGGCTCTGCATCTTGTGATGCCAGAGCACAGTCTGTTCAGCACCTTCCAAGTCACCCCGTCGTCTGTGTGCCCATGGGGGTGTTTCTTACCTGGTCTGAGCCACTGATTGAGTTTCCAGATTTTAGCCTGCCACTTTTGGACTCTCGCTTGCTGAGGTGTTCCTGCAAGTATCTTTGTAGATCTTATGAAGCTATTTCTTGATTTAAGGCATTGGCTTGCTGGCTGATATCTGAACAGAGGGTGGGCCAGAGATGTCACTGCCTTGGTCCTTTCATTGCAGGCTGCTAATTTCCGATGGATGTCAGGTGGTGCAATACTGGCTAAACAGTATAATTTCTCCAGTGGTGTAGGGCATAGATATCCTGTGATAATGCAGCATGTCTCATTAAGAGCCACAACCATTGTTTTAACGTGGTGAGATGTATTCCACACTGGGCATGCATATTCAGCAGCAGAGTAGCAAAGTGCAAGGGCAGATGTCTTCACTATATCTGGTTGTGATCAATCAGCTTAATACTGGTTTGGGGAAGACTGAAGAAGGAAGTTTTATATGTATTCTCTGAAAGCTGGAAAGTGGAGAAGGAGGGGGAGACACATTTGAAGGGGTGTGGTACAGATAAGTT
Organism: Anolis sagrei; assembly: GCF_037176765.1. Classification (NCBI taxonomy): domain Eukaryota; kingdom Metazoa; phylum Chordata; class Lepidosauria; order Squamata; family Anolidae; genus Anolis; species Anolis sagrei. The sequence continues at coordinate 15,455,930 of NC_090025.1, read as the reverse complement.
CTATGGATATTATGGACAGTTAAAAGACAACTGAATGAGACAACAGAGCAGATCAAATTTGAACTATTCCTAGAAGTTAAGATGACTAAACTGAAATTATGTCACACTTTGAGCTTATCATGGAACTTGTGGGACTCATTGGGATGCTTAGTAAAGCCAAAGACAGTGCACATGTTAATCCTGTTAAAGTTACACTCTAGAGTTAATGCAGATTGACACCACTTTCAAAATCATGGTGTGATAATATGGAATCATGGGAGCTGTAGTTTTCACAATCCTTTATCTTTCCCTACCAAAGGGTGTTGGCGTCTCACTACTAATCCCATGATTCCATACCATTGAGTCACAGTAGTTAAAGTGGTGTGAAACTGTATTAATTCTTTAGTGTAAATACATCCAGGGAAAGCATAGTCAGGAGTTTGCAAGAGTGGAGTAGATCAGTTTGATTAACTGAATCCCATAAGATGAAGTCAACTTGATCACTATCAACAACAACAACAAGATTTCTATCTCATACACCTTCTCTTTCTAACCTTGTCTGCCCCTTTCCTTTGAATGCCAAAACTACATCTCTAATCTTTGGATAGGTAGACTTTATTTCTATGACTCTGAACTCTCAGTTTGCAGCAATAGCAATTGACTGAAGAAAAAGGAAAGAACGGAGAGAAAGACAGAAAAACTGGGGTGTTTTAAAAGCAGCTGAAAAAGCAAAGCAACAGATCTCTGGAGTATCCATACCAATTCAGGACAGTTTCAGAGATACAACGTTGTGCTTTGTTTTCTTATAGCTTCTTTGTATGTGTTGCTTGTCCTCGCTGTACTGCACAGCAAGACATCATGGATTGGGGGGAAAAGTGACACACTCCTAAAGAAATGAAGGTCTCATGCTGTTTGAATATTATATTAACCCTTACGCACTGCTATTTCGTTCATGGATCCTCAGTCCCCGTCCCTTCACCTCCACAAGCTTGCCATCTCTCCAAGCCTTTTATTTCTCCCCACCACACCCCATCTGACCCTGTTGGTCTGATTATGAATGATCAATGTGCCCATTTGCAGCCGGAAACCTCTTTCCACATCTTGAGACCCTCGGCCTTTAGCCGCTCATGCAGATAATAACGGCACTTCGAGTCGCTTGCCCATAACTCCAAGCTTCATTAAACAGAGGGGTTGTCACCAAAAGTCCCTTTAACTGTCGTGCGCCTCTCCGCTGGGGGAAATTGACAGTCCTGAGAAGAAGAGGAGGAGGGGAAAGGGAGCTGGGATATAAATAAAGAGGGATAACAATTTGGATGTTCTGCCAAATGCCTGCGATTGCTGAGGCCTGCATGCTAGAATCTGCTCATTTAATGCACGCTGAAGAGATAGTGGGAGGCATTGGGGGCTTGAGTGTTGTCTGATAGGCAATCTGGCACTTAAAACATGCCTGCGGTTAGTTTCCAGCTTCAAAGGGAGCCTTTTTCATGGACTGGATCAGGTATTCAGAAGGGAATGGCATACTTCTGTTCATAGTGCACCGATGGCAAACAGTTGACTGTCAACATCCTATAACACTGGCTTGGTTTTCGCCTCTGAAAGTAACACCGTGGCCACTTTTCCTGAGTCAAATGCTGCCGCTTAGCTACACATGTCATTGCAGAAAGGCCTTGGCAAGCATCCAGTCTTCCCTCTGAATGATGGGGAACTTTTCAGAACTTCTCTGCCTGTTTAGGGGCAAAATATTAACCAAGTATATTGTCATTCCAGGTGGGTGGCATGGAATAACAATCATCATCATCATCATCTTTATTTATATTCCGTGCTCTCTCCCCAACAAAAGATGACAAACATTACAGCAAAAGATGACAAACATTCAATGCCAGATTCCAGTACATAAATAACAACATAAAGCAATCAGTAACTCCACATCTAACATAACAGATATATCTATATAAATAAAAATGTAATGTTCGTTTGTGGGATTAACAGAACTCAAAAACCACTGGACAAATTGACACCAAATTTGGACACAAGACACCTAACAACCCAATGTATGTCCTTCACTCAAAAAATTGATTTTGTCATTTGGGAGTTGTAGTTGCTGGGATTTATAGTTCACCGACAATCAAAGAGCATTCTGAACCCCACCAACGATGGAATTGAACCAAACTTAGCACACAGTTCTCCCATGACCAACAGAAAATACTGGAAGGGTTTAGTGGGCAATGTCATTTGGTTTTGGAGTTGTAGTTCACCTACATCCAGAGATCACTGTGGACTCAAACAATGATGGAGCTGGACCAAACTCTACACAAATAATCAATATGCCCAAAAGTGAACACTGGTGGAGTTTGGAGAAAATAGAATCTTGACATTTGGGAGTTGTAGTTGCTGGGATTTATAGTTCACCTACAATCACAGAGCATTCTGAACCCCACCCATGACAGAATTGGACCAAACCTTCCACACAGAACCCCCATGTGGGCCATAGCAACGCGTGACAGGGGACGGCTAGTATATAAATAAAAATGTAATGTTCGTTTGTGGGATTAACATAACTCAAAACCCATTGGACACATTGACACCAAATTTGGATACAATACACTTATCAGGCCAACAAATGACCATCACTCATTAAAACACCGAAAAACACAGCAGAAGAGACTTAAAAAGCAAAAAAAACCCATTACATTACAACGTATGCGCATAACCACATAAATACATATATACACAAATATATACACACACAAAACACATATACACAGACTGGGCCACAGCAACACATGGCAGGGGGTGGCTAGTTAAACATAAATTATATAAACATATATAATAACAGATATTAAACATAAATTATATAAATGATGTAAATATATATAATAAAATCATAGTGTTGGAAAAGATCATGCAATCCAACCTCTGCCCTGTTGTAATGCACAATCAAAGCTCTCCTCACAGATGGCCTTCCAGCTTCTGCTTTAAAACCTCCAGAAAAGGAGACTCCACCAGATTCCAGGGAAACATATTCCTAACAGCTCTAACCATCAGGAAGTTTTTCCTAATGTTTCAGTGAAATCTCTTTTCCTGCATTTGAATCCATTACAATCAGTACAGTCATTTTGAAAGTGAAAGTGGGCACTTCAGATATTTATTCTCAGTCAATCAATCAATCATTATGTTTATCAGTTTGAATCGCTGAGCTAGAGAATTCTCTCAGTTTTACTTTTTCCTGTATCCTTTTAAATCTTATGATTTTTTTTCCTTTCTGAATATGAAGAAATTTGGAAATATTTTGCCAAATTCTGGAGAGAAAAAAGAAAAAAAATAGCTCCCATAGTTTACCCAGCCAGATTTGATGGACATCAAAAATGACAAAACTGTATCTGCTATATAAATGTTAAAATGAGGAGCATCTCGGGGTGGGGGAGAGAGCTGTTTTGAGAGCCATTTTGGTGTAGAGATCAGGATTTGAATCCAAGGCCCCATAAGGATGAATTAGGGAGCCCACATGGACTTCATTCCCAGTTTCAGATTTCTTTTCATTAATCCACCTCTACCCCGCACTCCTGGAAAGTTGCACAGACAATACACATATCTCAGACCTCAGGGGACGGCAACACTTTAGTTAACATAATCATGTCACAATGCCCAGGGAAGACACATGGAACATACAATGTGCTTGCAAATGAGACTGGGTTTTTTTTCTGTTTTTTTCCTGATATGATCTGATTTATTCCTGGGAACAGGCATGTAGTGGGGGGGGGGGCTTGAGGGGCTTCAGCCCCACCCCAAAATTCTCATGGTGGTTCGTGAAAAGGCCTTACTGGTGCATTATTTAAACTGTTATGTTTATTCATATCATGATCTGATCACCATGATCAATATATCCCATATGCATGGGGGTATTGGAGTAACGATACAAAAAGTTTGCTAGGGTAGACCCTCTTTCACTCAGACTCAGCCCCCCCCCCCCCTGAAACAAACTCAGCCCCCCCCCCCCCCAATCGAAATCCTGGCTACGGACCTGCCTGGGAATGTTTTTTCATCACTGTCACCAAATTGGGCCTTCTCCCTGAGGCTTCCATTGGAATGACCAACAGCCTGAGCACCCATTTGTTTTCCTGACTGGTATCCATTGCATTACCTGGAACTGAGATATCAAAACCCATTTCATATCTTCATATCTCTAAACCCTTGTGCCAGTTGAACTGCTGATTGACAGGTTGGCAGTTTGAATTGGGGGAGCGGGGGGGGGACTCCTGTTTCAGCTCTAGCTTCTCATGCAGGGAGAAGCTTCCCACAGGATGGTACAACATCAAACATCTGGCCATCCCCTGGGCAACATCCTTGCAGATGGCCAATTCTCTCACACCACTAGCAACTTGCAATTTCTCAAGTTGCTCCCACCATGAGGGGGGGGGGGACTATTATCACTTGTCCCATCGCATTCCCTTCTGCTTGTGCCCCTCTCTTGGGTAGATCAACAAAAAGACAGAAATCTTCAAAATAATCCGACAGTTTATTAAATTTCCCACCATGGCTAGGACCAACCAGCAATGATATCGGATGGAGCCCCAGACCAACTAGGCCAGCCACATTTTGGACCAATCCAAAGCTAACAGAGTAGTCTTGAATAGGTGTCAACCTAGTATAAATATGCTTATGTGTTCGCAATTGTGGTATGTCAGTTCTTTGGAGAACTGTCTTTGCTGACATCCTCTGTGGCCATTAAGCCTCACGTTTTAGTTCATCCCATTTGTGTCTCATTTGGCTTTCTGGTAGCTTGAAACACCAAGCTCTGAACCCACAGTTCTTGCAGAAACTGAAATCACATAACAAGAGGAAAGCAACCCTCTCTGAACAAGCCTTGCCTGCAAAAAACACATGATAGATTCTTTTTAGGGAAACATACATCAGAAATGACTTGAAAGCACACAGACGCAACAATAACCACAACCCTAGTTCAGCACTAACATGAATATGCAATTATTTCCAAATGTTATCAGTACTCAAAACTTTGAGTTTGGATGGGTGAATCTGTCAGTTTCATTTTCTGGAAGGATGTCACATTGAAGAGGGGGAAAGCTTGCTTTCTGGCTCTTCAGAAGCTTAGGGTGCATCTACACTGTACAATTAATGCAGTTTTGACACCACTTCTGCCTCCGTGGTTCAAATATATGAATTCTAGAGAGAAGGCTTAAGACCTGGTAGGTAAAGATAAAGGTTTCCCCAAAACATTAAGTCTAGTCATGACCAACTCTGGGGGGCGGTGCTCATCTCCATTTCTAAGCCGAAGAACCAGTGTTGTACATAGACACCTCCTAGGTCATGTGGCCAGTAGGACTGCATGGCATATCATTACCTTCCCACAGAAGCGGTACCTATTGATGTATTCACATTTGCATGTTTTCGAACTGCTAATTTGGCAGGAGCTGAGGCTAACAGTGGGAGCTCACTCTGCTCCTCAGATTTGAACCACCAACCTTTTGGTCAGCAAGTTCAGCAGCTCAGCAGTTTAACCCACTGTGTCACCAGTAGGTTAAAAGACCTGGTAAAAGCATGTTAATGATTCTAGCATTTAGTGGTGCCCTGCCTGTAAACTGGCCCCCACAGATATGCCATGGATGTGGCTTTAAGATCCACTCATATCCTCTTTTAAAAGTCCCTTTTCAAAAGAGTTAGTTCACACATTCACATACTAGTACGGGATCATCAAGCTTGGAAAAAGCATGCACATGTGAACTTAGCTTCATTTCCTTTTGGTGTTTGTTTTGTTACCTGCTTTCCTTTTTTTTTATTGGTGAGGAAACCATCTTGTAAACACAAAAGTCCCTCTCTGCATAAATCTATTTCCAAGACTCAACCTCACCAGATACTTTAAGGAGACAAATTACAACCGGGTGACATGAATTCAGTGCCATGATTTAGGAAAAGATGGCATTGTCCATGTTGACCCCAAAGGACAATGAACTTTTCATGGAAGGGAGCAAAAAACCTCCCCATGGAAAAGAGAAAGCCATAAATACAGACTCGTCCAGCTCTTTAAGGGAGGCTGAAATGGCCATTTGCCGGAGGGTGGGAGTGCAGACAGGAACTCCGACACCTGCCGGACCTAATAGACTCTGAAATGTTGTTCCAGAATTAATCAAGTCATTTAAAACCATGGCCGTCATCCCTCCATTCACGACTCTCTCCTACATAGATATGCTGATCCTCATACTAATCCATGTCGGGTGACTTCGGCAGTATATCACTATAATTGCTGTTTTAGGGCTGCAAATTGGAGCTAAAATAACCAGATGCAAAAGAGACGGCCATCTCAGGCTCTCAAGATGGATCTTCAAAGTTCAAGGAGAGTTCAAGCATGGAAGAGGCAATAGAAAAGGGTCAAGTGTAAGGAGATTGTTCACGTTCGGGAGGAATTAACTTTACAAATATATTGTTTCAGGAGGTGGTAATTGTCCCATCTTCCAGCTATTCATACCTCATTGAATCTTCGCATTTCTTTCCAGGCATTAGAGTGAGTCTCCCTCATTGAAATAAATTTGATTTTGACAAAATATTCAGGTTTGAAGCCCACAAGCTAATTTCTTTGGTACTTTAAATAATCCTCTTGAAAGTCAAAAGGAGGCTGGTCTCTGGTTTGAATCTTTAGCAAGGTGGGCATCATTTCTTCCAGATACATCAGCCTTCCTTGATGGGTTAGATTATAATTCCCATCATCCCTGAGCTAATCGGACAAAAGGATCTACGAATGCCTAGAGAAAGTGGAAGTTGGTCATAGAGTTTTTCTGGGGGACCTGGAGATTTCTAGAGAGAATATATTAATCAAATCTGTAAAAGTTAAACCTACAAATGCGGAGAATTGATTATACAGTGATGGACTGTTCTTCTGGGAGATATGGACCACATATCTCTTACCTGTAATGTACAAACTATAGATATTGTTTGCTCCAAACTAAGTCTGTCCAGTGTTGGTCCTCCAGATCACAAGTTTCAGACCAAATGGCTAGTTAATCCAGCATTTTGTTTATACAGTGGCTAACCATTTCCCCATGATAAACCCATAGGAAATGAGTATATCAAAGTATTTCATCTCTATGGAAAATGGAAGCCTTTTATTGATTCAGACATTTTTGAACCAGTGGACTAAGGGAGGACAAATGAGGAATCCTTCAGTGTGCTGTCAGTCAGTTCCATTTAAACAAGGTCACTGTGAAAACAGTTCGATTTGGTACCTCTCATTTCATTACCTTCATTACTTTTGCTCAAGTCTGGTAACCAAGTCTGAGCCATCAAGACCTCTGATGATTATCTACATACTGCTCCTGGAGACATATTGCTGAATAACTAGAGAAGGAGTGAAGGAACTTTGCATCTTGTAGGTGTCTTCAACTTCAACTGCCAGCATCTCCAGGTGGAATAACCAAGAATAAGAAATCATGGAAGTTTTGCACAATGGGAAATCTGCATTATGAGTGAGAAATCTGCACTGTGTAGTCATATCAATTTGATGCCACATTGTCATGGCTCCATGATAAGGAATCTTGGGATTAGTATTTAGACACTTAAATATTTTCACTTAAGAGCTCTAGTGTATGAGCCACAATTCATGTGTCCTACAGAATAAACTGATTGAATCCTCAGGCCCACAATTTCCACAGACTGTTGGGAACTATCGTTTGGATAAGTAGACTATTAGAGATCCCTAACTGGGGGTTCTAATTAGCTTCTCAAATTACAAATCCTGGAATTCATTAGGATGGGTCCAAGGTACAAGAATAAGAGAGATGTTAAAGTACTCCAAAACAACTAGCAAGTAACAGATGGAATATCATACCAGTGGCAGCTGGTGACTCCCATGTCAGTAGGGTTATGACTCTCCTCTACATTTTATTCTGGACCCCAAAGAAACTATCCAAGCTGCTGAGCCTTGAATCTAAAATAGGTTCAGAAAAAGTCCCTTTAAAGTCTGGACTGAAACCACTACTCCTTTCACACTGCATAATTATAGCAGTTTAATACCATTGCATCCTACAGAATCCTGGGATTTGTAGCTTGGTGGGGTGGTAGCGTACTCTGGCATAGAAATCTAAATAGGATTAGATTTGCCACTCCGAATGGGCTCCCTAGTTGTGTTTGTGGCCCCATGAACTTTCAATTATAGGATCATGATAGGATCAGAAGTGACTTAAAAGCACTCAACAACAAATGTCGTATGTTAGTTTTACAACCTTTGTAAAAAGAACTGGGGTGGAAAAAGAAAAAAATAGTTTTTTGCACCTTTGAAAAAAATGTTCTGTAAACCCTTATCTGCAAAACTGTAACTTGCCTCTTCCACTTTTTGTAACGATCATCCCAAATTCACTCTTTCCTTATTCCACACACAGACACAAACATCTCCTTTCCTCTTCCAGTCCTCTTTCTCTCTCTCTTCCTTATTCAGGATATCAGGCAGATAAGAGTTATCAGGAAAGGTCATTCTCAATTTCTGTACAGAAATTATCTGTCTCAAGTACGTAATAAACATTTATCCATGCCTTTATTAGCTATATTGGATCTGACAGTTCTGTTAAACCATTTTCTTTCATTTTGCTAGGTCATGATGGTTAATGCCGCTAAAAAATCTCATCATAGCTTTGATCACTGTATTGTCTTCCCCGCCTAACTGAGATTTTGTAAAGGTAAGCAGAGACTGGAATTACCTATTACATTTACAGCCCGTGGAGCTCTTTCTGCTCAGGCTTCCCTCCCCTTTTCCTTTCATCACCACAATAAAAATAATAAAAGGAAGCAAGAACGCATAGGGCCACAAGGCATAAATTCTACTTTTGGCGATATATTTAGTTGGGCAGCTGACATTTCATTGAGCAGTTGCATTAAGTCCACTCAGCATTGGCAGCGCTCCATCTTTTTCACATCCTTGAGCTTCAGAAATTACTGCTGGAAGCCATGCCAAAGAAAATGAGCCCTGTTAATGAGGATGTATACTCGCCAGTGATGACGTATCGCCCAAAGTCATGCTGGGAAAGGCAACCCAGGTCCACATGTGTGGATGTCTATATTAGAGATGGAAATCTTCAGTTATTTTATTCTGAAACTCAGGAAAAGCAAAACCTGGTAGAGAAAGTACTATACCTGCTCAACAAGATTACAAGAATATACATTTTTATTATCATGTTTTCAATTGCAGATTTTTTTGGGTTTTTTTGTGAATTTTTCATAAAGATGTTATTTGCGAAAACAAAACAACAATTAAATATCCAGGATGCTCTGGACAATTCTGTGTAGATCTGCTGCTCTCAGACACAAACTCGGCTGTGACGTACAATGTCGCTAAGTTCTGCACGGCTGCAATTAAAATTTGGCGGACAATGATTGAGGGTTAAAAAACTTAAGCTTCTCCTGGAATATAGATGGGAAATCAGATATAGACTAATATTTATAGGGTTGGATATTCCTCCCCTTCCCGGTGCCATCCTCACTATCTCTCTTTAGACTGTGTCGGATGATCTTGTGGGTTGAGTTAAGTTTTAATAACTTCTTGCATTGGTTTTTAGCTTAGATTTCAAAATTTGTTGGAGTTTGAAGTCTATAACCCTTTGGGTTTGATGTGAATGTACGGGACTGGGTCCCAATATTGTGATCTAGATTTGTATATACACTTTGTGCTGGTCATGGACTGTAATAAAGTTTTGATTGATTGATTGATTGATTGATTGATGGTTTTTTGTGAATTTTTCATAAAGATGTTATTTGCGAAAACAAAACAAAACAAAGATTAAACAAAGATTAAAATCAAACAAAGATTAAAATATAACACAATAAAAATACATATACAAATATCATAAAAATATAATTAATCATTCAACAACCAGTAGCCAAGCATAGTGGACATTTCAGAACTAAGAGCTTGTGCAATACAACTGCAAGGATAGGGCTGATAGAAAAGTGCACGAGCCAGATGATAGCTTAGGGCTGGAAGGGCCAAGTTAGTTAGTGCAGTACAATTACAGGGACACATATAATAGTAAATTGCAAGAGCCAAAAATTAAGACAAACAGGTCAGTAATTACGGCACTCAGGCAGATTACAGGTCAGTTTAAGGAGCTCCACTGGCTGCCATTCATTTTCCGGTCCCAATTCAAGGTGCAGGTTCTTACCTACAAAGCCCTGAATGGTTTGGGACCTGTCTACATGCGTGACCGCATTTCTGTGTACGAACCTACACAACCTCTTCAATCATCAGGAGAGGCCCTGCTCGCGCTCCCACCTTCATCGCAGGCACAATTGGTGGGGACGAGGGAGAGGGCCTTCTCGGTGTTGGCCCCTCAACTCTGGAACTCACTTCCCAAGGACATCAGGCATGCCCCAACTCTGGCAGTCTTTAGGAGGAGCCCGAAAACATGGTTGTTCCAGTGTGCCTTCCCAGAATAAGGAAACTCCCAGCAATATGACCTCCGAATACACTTTATTACTGACTTAGGATTGCCTCATGTCCCTATACCTCTCTGAAAACCCTATCCCAGTTATATTTTATCTTCATACCCAGCATTATTTTTTAAATTTTTAATTATTACATTTGGCCCAGCCATAGGTTTTTAAATGTTTGTTGTGCTATTGTCAATGTTTGTTGCTTATTTTTTGTTTATGAGATTTATTTTAACTGTTTTGTACTGTTGTTTGTTATTGCTTTTATTATTGATGTATTGCGGGCTCGGGCTCATGTAAGCCGCACCAAGTCCCTTGGAGAGATGGTAGTGGGGTATAAATAAAGTATTATTATTATTATTACAGCAGAAGTTAGAAGTGAAACCAAATTTGAGAAAAAAAATCCTTTCCTAGCTGTTTGGGAAATAGAGCAGGGATCTAAATGCCAAGTATGGAATCTAACTTCAGACAAAGCAACATTGGATCCATATTAAGTTCTTTATGTCAAATTCTTGGACTCTTGTCTTTGTTTGATTCATGGATTAGGTGCCTTTGCTGTTATTTGCCTTTGAAATCAAGTATCTCATTTCATGGACTTTTTTGGACTATTTATCTTTGGACTAATTGTTCCTATTTCTTCCTAATCAATTGGATTAGATTTTACTGTGGATTACTTTTTATTGCTTTGGCTTATATTACCCTCAATAAACTGCTGCTATTTTAATCCATCTGTGTGGCTTTTAAAGTCAGAGTGGATTCTTATCTGGAGTGCAACACGCCCTCTCTCTCGTCCCCACCAATCACACTTGTGACAGAGGTGAGAGCGAGAAAAGGGCCTCCCCAGCAGATCTTAGAGCTCATGCAGCTTCATAGGGGAAGATGCAACCATGAAGATAGTCTGGACCCAAACCATTTAGGGATTTGTAGGTAATAACATGCACCTTGAATTGGGACTGGAAACTTTGTCCAGACAGGTTCTTGCCTTGATTTCCTCTGCTTATTTATAATGTCAGAAGTGAATTGAGGGATGCAGTTATCATGTAAAACACAAAGTTTAAAAAACTTGGCATTATACAAATTGCCCTTTGACCAGAAGCTGGCCACTTGGAGTGCCTCTGCTTGTCAGCAGTAAAAAGATCCTCCGTTGTGCATGTGACAAGGCTCAGACTGCATTGTAGTCAGTGATCTGTGGTTTGCTTTTTTCCACACTTGTATGTTGTGGACTCCACTTTGTAGCTCAATTTCTGAAGGTTAGCTCTGCCTTTGTGGTGCCCGAGCCCAGTCTATTCAGTGCTTTCCAATTTGCCCAGTCTTCTGTGTGTCCAAAGGGGAATCTCTCATCTGATATCACCATGGATTGGGGTTCCAGGTTTTAGCCTGCCACTTTTGGGCTCTCACTTGTTGAGGTGTTTCTGCGATCGTGTTCCATGAGAGAAGCTTCCCTGCATGATCGTAACACATCTAGGCATCCCCTGGGCAATGTCTTTGTAGATGGTTGATTCTCTCACACCAGAAGCAGCTTGCAGCAAGCTTGATTTCCTCTAAGACTAAGAGAGTGTGACTTTCCAAAAGAATTTCCATGACCAAGAGGAGATTAGAACTCTAGGCACCAATGAAAACTGGAGATAAGGAAACCCTAAATGCAGTAAATCTACCCAGACTGTTCAATTTCCCATTAGTCCAACTGTGCATCCACCTAAAGAGGTTCTCAACTAATGAAATCACATAGGTGCATACATTATTCTCATTATGGAAGATACCATGTTGCTGTTAATAAAAATGAACCAATGATGAAGGGGTGGGGTGACAATTTTGAATCATGATCAGAAACATGGTTGCATACACAGAAATGTAAGAATGGCACACACAATACTCTAATATTTACTAGGCAAATGTATCCATCTTCCCTTGTCTCACATCTGATTTCATTAAATTGAGGGATCCCTTTCAGAATGTATGATAAATTCTGTGGATTTGGTGAAGTTTTTCCTCAGATAAGAAGCCAAACAATATTCTCACTCATTTTGTTTGCTCATTTGAAATTAGTGCTCACTGGGATATTTTTCACTACCAACCTGGAAGGAAACAAGCTTCATTTCCTTGTGGTGTGGCTTGATGCAACTGATTTGCTACAAATTGCAACTGAGTATGCATGAATGCTCTATTGCCTTGTAAGGTGCACAGTGCAACAAAATCCCACCAGTTCCAACAAAAAGAGATCAAGGGTGGGTAACCTTGATGGCCTGGTTAACCTCACCTAACCTACACATCCCTCCTTGTACCCATGTTTGGAAAAAGAAGTCCTTTCTGTGCATCGAACTGACCACCCGGCAATACCGTCACTCAGTAATAATTCATCTCCAGACCTCCAATGGATTGGCTCAGAGCTGGAAGTTGGCTCCAGTTCCATGATCCTTTTCATCTCAAAGGACATTAGAATCTGCAGGATAAAGGAGCCATAAACCCCAATGCTTGCACTCTGACCTTGAATTTGCTGGACAGCAGGCGGCTCAACAAGAGACAAGGCCCCCTGGTCATGGGAACCACCGGCTTACATTTTAAACAGTCACTTTGCGCAGCTGATGATGCAAGCTGGACTTCAATGAGCTGGAAACATTTTCTCAGGTGTGTGCCTAATACAGGTTGAGTATCCCTCATCCAGAATTCTGAAATACACCAAAACTCAAAGCTGTCCACATGGGTGGCTGAGACATTTTTGCATTTGCTTTCTGATGGTTCAGAATACACAAACTTTGTTTCATGCAGGAAAGTATTTTAAAATATTATATCAAATTGCTCTCAGGCTTTGTGCATAAGATGATGAAACATAAATGAATTTCTTGTTTAAAATTAGGTGTCATCTCCAAGATGGAGCCCCCGGTAGCGCAGTGGGTTAAACCCCTGTGCCGGCAGGACTGAAAATCGACAGGTTGCAGGTTCGAATTCGGGGAGAGGCAGATGAGCTCCCTCTATCAGCTCCAGCTTCTCGTGCAGGAATATGAGAGAAGCCTCCCACCAGGATGATAAAACATCAAATCAACCAGGCGTCCCCTGGACAACGTCCTTGCAGACAGCCAATTCTCTCACACTAGAAGCGACTTGCAGTTTCTCAGGTCGCTCCTGACACGACAAAAAAAAAAAATCTCCAAGATATTTTATTATGTACTTACTTATATATAAATGCAAGTATTCCAAAATCACCCAAACTCTGAAATCCAAATCCTGGCCCCAAGTATTTCAAATAAGTGATAATCAACCTGTACTAATAGGGCTTGTGCTTCCTTAGTATCATTTAATTTCATTGATTTATTACTTACAATTCACCTTTTCTCTACTGAGTCCAAATGCCTTCCATAGTTTCCTTCATTCTCACTTTATCCTGATTGCAAGTAGCTAGCTAAATGTTACCCAGCGCCGATACCTTTGTGAAGTCTGACTTGGCCACAGTGGTCCATGCTCCTGTTACATCCCATTTAGATTACTGCAACATGCTCAATGTGGGGCTGCTTTTGAGGACTGTTCAGAAGCTTCAACTAGTCCAATAGACGGGATCCAGATTGCTCACTGTAGCTGCATACAGGGAGCATACTACCCTTCTGTTAGGTCAGCTCCCCTGGCTGCCGATTTGCTACTGAGCACAATTCAAAGTGCTGGTCTTGGCCTATAAGGCTCTAAACCAGTGGTTCTCAACCTGGGGTCCCCAGATGTTTTTGGCCTTCAACTCCCAGAAATCCTAACAGCTGGTAAACTGGCAGGGATTTCTGGGAGTTGTGGGCCAAAAACATCTGGGGATCCCAGGTTGAGAACCACTGCTCTAAACAGTTCTGGCCCAGCTTACTTGTTTGAGCATGTCTTCCTCTATGATCCACCTCAGAGATTAAGATCATCGGGAGAGGCCCTGCTCTCTATCCCACCATCCTCGCAAGTGTGGCTGGTGGGGATGAGAGACAGGGCCTTTTAGGTGGTCCCCCCCCCCCCGGGCAGTGGAATGCCCTTCCTAATGAAAACAGATAGGATCCCTCCCTCCTATTTAAGAAAAAACTTAAAACTTGGTTGTGGGACCAAGCATTCGAACAACAGACACAACATTAACAATGAGAATGATTTTTTGGACTATTTATTTGTCGTGTCAGGGCAGCCAATCAATTATATTACATTTCTAACAGAACAAAGCAAACAAACAGACAAAATACAAAATTTGTGAGTTTGGTAGTTGATTAAATGTCCTTTGACCAATATCTGGCCACTTGGAGTGCTTCTGGTGTTGCTGCAAGAAGGTCCTCCATTGTGCATGTGGCAGGGCTCAGGTTGCATTGCAGCAGGTGATCAGTGGTTTGCTCCTCTCCACACTCGCATGTCGTGGATTCCACTTGAGCGCCATTTCTGAAGGTTGGCTCTGCATCTCGTGGTGCCGGAGCACAGTCTGTTCAGCGCCTTCCAAGTTGCCCAGTTTTCTCTGTGCCCAGGGGGGAGTCTCTCATTTGATATCACCCATGGATTGAGGTTCTGGGTTTGAGCCTGCCACTTTTGGACTCTTGCTTGCTGAGGTGTTCCAGCGAGTGTCTCTGTAGATCTTAAAAAACTATTTATAAATTTAAGTCATTGACGTGCTGGCTGATACCCAAACAGGGGATGAGCTGGAGATGTCTCTGCCTTGGTCCTTTCACTATTGGCTGCTACTTCCCGGCGGATGTCAGGTGGTGCAATACCGGGTAAGCAGTGTAATTTCTCCAGTGGTGTAGGGCGCAGGCACCCCGCAGGCACCCCGTCTCATTAAGAGCCACATCCACTGTTTTAGTGTGGTGAGATGTGTTCCACACTGGGCATGCGTACTCAGCAGCAGAGTAGAACAGCGCAAGGGCAAACGTCTTCACTGTGTATGGTTGTGATCCCCAGGTTCTGCCAGTCAGCTTTCGTATGATATTGTTTCTAGCACCCACTTTTTGCTTGATGTTCAGACAGTACTTCTTGTAGGTCACAGCACGGTCCAGAGTGACTCCCAGGTATTTGGGTGTGCTGCAATGCTCCAGTGGGATTTTTTGGACTGACAATGGACTGATCTGGATAATGGCTTGAGCTTGCATAATTTTAATGGGATGTTTATATATGTGATATTTTAACAATTGTTTAAATGTAAATTGTTATTATAATTGTCTTGTTTGGGCATCTAATGGTTGCTGATTGTGAGGTCGCCTTGAATCCACCCCACCCCCCAGGGGTGAGAAGGATGGGGTACAAAGAGATGAAATAAATAAATAAACTCAGTGAGGGCTACAATCTGCATCTCTGATAATCCAGGACCAATCCTCAAAGCCAGGGGTAAGAATTATTCTGCTATAGCTACATAGTCAGGAATAATGAATTCTGGGAGCTGTAGTTACACAACATCTGAAGAACCACAGGATTTCCACCTCTGTTCTCACCACTGCACCACACTGGCAGTCTCAATGTGCATTTATTCCCAAGCAGAGAAAGATCAATGGGAGAGGTTGTGGGGTTTTTTTCACTCCTTTCTCCCTCTTTTCCAAAGCATCTTGGTTTTTTTTTTTTTTCCTTTCCTTTTGAAAATATTAGCTAGATCATATTCCTGGGAGCCCCCTCTCATTTTGAAGGCATCTTTTCTGGGCAAAGGCTGCCAATGGGTTGTTTTCGAAAAACAAAACTGCTGCTGAAACTTCCCCGCTATTATGTTGACAATGGTCTTGTTATCAAAGTGGGCAAATATTAGGCTTGACAATAAATGCTCACAGCAGGGCAGAACACATCCTGACTAGACGTAGGAAGGGGGGTACTAACTATCCTGCCCCCCGTTGTAAGAATGATCAAGACGTCCTCCTCCCCTAAAGAGAGCCTCCATTTTCCTCAGCCATTTTGCCTTCTGTCCCTCTTGAACCAAACTGCAAGAGTCATTTGTGGAGCATTTTGTGAGACTTCAAACTGCAGGTCCTGCTGTTTGCAGCCTCGGGGCAGGATTTCCACTTTGCCGGAGAGCGAACGGTTTAACTATTAAACTGAGCGGAGCCTTGTGGCTTTTGAAAGAAATTATTTTCAAGGTTGTATTCAACTTGCAGGATGATCAATAGCAGCTTCTCCTCCCAGCAAAAACACAAAAGACAAGCCTGCTACTTCAGAGCAACAAAGGCTCAACTGTTTGATAGACCATGATAGCAGTCTCTGGATGTTCTTCTTCTCTGGAAGGGCACTCGACTGTGAGGATGTATGGTGATACACTTAGGCATTAAAAATGAAATGCACAAATATAGGATGGGTGACACCTGGCTTGAAAGGCAATGAAAGGGATCTAGGCATCTTAGTAGAACATAAGTCAACAGTGTGAGGGAAGATCTTAAAAAGTCAATGCGATTCTAGGCTGCATCAATAGGAGCATAGTGTCAAGATCAAGAGAAGTCACAGTCCCACTCTATTCTGCTTTGGCCAGACCTCATCTGGAATACTGTTTCCAGTTCTGGGAACCACAATTCAAGAAGAATATTGACAAATAAGAATGTGTCCAAAGAAGGGAGACCAAAATCATCAAAGGTTTGGAAACAAACCCTATGAGGAATGAGTCAGGAAGCTGGGTGGGTATAACTTGGAGAACAGAAGGCCGAGAGGGGATAAAAGAAACATATTTAAATATCTGAAAGTACATTATGTTGTCAAAGGTTCAAGCTTGTTTTCTACTCTGGACAGGCATGTAGCCGGGGGGGGGGAGGGTCTTGAGGGGCTTCAGCCCCCCCCCCCCCCAATTCTCATGGTGGTTCGCGAAAAGGCCTTTGTTGTTGTTCATTCGTTCAGTCGTCTCCGACTCTTTGTGACCTCATGGGCCAGCCCGCGCCAGAGCTCCCTGTCAGCCGTCACCACCCCCAACTCCTTCAAGGTCAGTCCAGTCACTTCAAGGATGCCATCCATCCATCTTGCCCTTGGTCGGCCACTCTTCCTTTTGCCTTCCACTTTCCCCAGCATAATTGTCTTCTCTCGGCTTTGCTGTCTCTTCATGATGTGGCCAAAGTACTTCAACTTTGTCTCTAGTATCCTTCCCTCCAATGAGCAGTCGGGCTTTATTTCCTGGAGAATGGACTGGTTGGATCTTCTCGCAGTCCAAGGCACTCTCAGAACTTTCCTCCAATACCACATCTCAAAAGCATCGATCTTCCTTCGCTCAGCCTTCCCTAAGGTCCAGCTCTCACATCCGTAGGTTGCTACAGGGAATACCATGGCTTTGACTAGGCGGATCTTTGTTGCCAGTCTGATGTCTCTACTCTTTATTATTTTATCGAGACTGGACATTGCTCTCCTCCCAAGAACTAAGCGTCTTCTGATTTCCTGGCCACAGTCTGCATCTGCAGTAATCTTTGCGCCTAGAAATACAAAGTCTGTCACGGCCTCCACATTTTCTCGCTCTATTTTCCAGGCATCTTAGTAGAACATAAGTCAACAGTGTGAGGGAAGATCTTAAAAAGTCAATGCGATTCTAGGCTGCATCAATAGGAGCATAGTGTCAAGATCAAGGGAAGTCACAGTCCCACTCTATTCTGCTTTGGCCAGACCTCATCTGGAACACTGTGTCCAGTTCTGGGAACCACAATTCAGGAAGAATATTGACAAATTAGAATGTATCCAAAGAAGGGAGACCAAAATCATCAAAGGTTTGGAAACAAAACCCTATGAGGAATGAGTCAGGAAGCTTGGTAGGTATAACTTGGAGAACAGAAGGCTGAGAGGGGACAAAAGAACCATATTTAAATATTTGAAAGTACATTATATTGTCAAAGGTTCAAGCTTGTTTTCTACTCTGGAGATTAGGACACAATGGAGCAATGGATTCAAATTACACCTAAACATTAGGAAGGACTTCCTGACAGTAACAGATGTTTGGCAGCAGAATATGCTGCCTTGGATTGTGGTGGAGTCTCATTCTCTGGAGGTTTTTAAGCAGAGGTTGGCTGGACATCTGTGGGGGTGCTTTGATTGGTTGGACTGGATGGCCCCTGGGGTCTCTTCCAATTCTGTGATTCTATGGTTCTATGATGTGGCTGCAATTTAGTCACATAGCTTGAACTCTATCCCCAACTGTCCCATTTTTACAGGGATAATCAGTCCGCTGCCATCCCAATTTTCCTATGTTTTAAAGATATCCTAGTTTCTCTCTCATTCTTACATTTTCTGCCATTGTATTTAGATGTCGTCCATTGGGGGGGGGGGGGTTCCTTCAGTCCCCAATTTTTTAGTATTGCAGCAAAAAGTTGATTTCTTAGAAAGATAAATTGAGGCCTCCAAAGAGGCAGATAATGTGACCAGGAGAATGTAAACACAGAATATACTACAATTTTAGATGTGGACAATTTTTAGTGCCCTATTCTCTGAAATGTAAGAAATTTGTTGACACTGGAGGACAAAATTATTTGTGGAGCAATACCCTCATTTTGCCCTCTCTCAGTGTTATTGCACCCCTATCCAAGGAGCCTTAATACATCAAGGGTCACAAGAAGCCTTTTGGGACCACATATGGCTCTAAACCCCCACTTTGCCCACCCAGTATTTAATTGTAATTATGCCACTTGTGATGGTGAGTTCTTTTAATTTGAGTTATTTCAGTTTAGTTTTCCATATGGAAACCTATCAACATGTTTAACAACAATGCAAACGGAAAGTTAAAAATGAAGCGTTCCTCTCCAATGGCAGCATCTCCAACTTTGTTTTGTGTTATGCTTATAAGATCTGGAGAGTTTCTTTCTCAATTCACTCTCTCCTTGTTTTCTTCTTCTATACCAGTTGTAACATTTTTCTCCTTGCCTTTCACAGGTGTAACAACAGCTTCCCAAAGCAGTATGGAAAAGGAGAAAGTAGGCCAGCTGTGTACACAATTGCACAAACAGATGGGGATGGCATACGGGTCTCTCTGTATATATTTCCCTTAAGGTCTAAATTCTCCATGGTAGTTGGGAGAAATGATGGCTACTTCAGTTGTTTACAGCTGAGGGAGGAACTGAGTGAACGTCACTGGAGTAAAATGAAAGATGGCAGCTTCAAACACACAGGCATATTTGGGACCTTGGAGAGGGGAAGGCAGACAACCTTGCAAGATTCCCATTAGAAAGGGCATCTATGATGTCTTTAAAAAATCCATGCACCATAGCTCTGCAGGTAAAATTGCACTGTTGAAATAACAAATTATAAACAATTAAGAGATAAAGGCCGAGCCTCCCATGTCTGAAATTCCAAAATCCAGAATTGACTACATAGTTGACTAAGACACTGATACTTTTGCTCTCTGGTGGTTAATGTACCCAAACTTTGTTTTACACAGAAAATTATTTTTAAAGTATTATGTATAAAATTACTTTCAGGCTATGTGTATAAAATGTATATGAAAGATAAATTGGTTTTGTGTTTGGCCGTGGGTACCATCTCCAAGATACCTCATTATGTATAAATATGGAATTACAGGTATTTCAGAAAACCTCTAGGCCCAAGTATTTCACATAAAGAATACTCAGCCTACATACAACTAAAAAGAACTAAAGAAAAGTACAAAAATAACAAGGGGCGATTAGATTACTGTGCATGACATGCAGAGCTTGAGAAAGTTACTTTGTTTGATTGGTACACAACTCCTTGAATACCCAAGCCAACTGTCGTAGTTCGGACTGTGATTGTATCTGGTGTCATGATGGAAATGGGGGTGAAAGGTTTTCTGGGTCTGTTGGCAGGCAGGAGGCCCGAGGTGTCTCAGATTCGCAAGGTCACATTCCTGGGAGAAGCCCTCAACAGTCTTTCTCTGAGAAACAACTGTCTTCTGAGGATAATTTCTCAGGTGCAAAATTTAATGAGAGTGAAGATAGAAAGCAGGACTTTTGTAAACAGAGACAAAGTTCTCAGGCACAATGAAGGTCAATTCATCTGCAGAAAAAGAGCGATAACAACCCTTTATCTGGTTGTAAGAGCAAGAGAAACGTTTTCCTTTCGGTTCTGGGGTCAGGAAAAGCTTTACATTGATACAAGGGAAAGAGTTACCTCAGTCTCATCAAAGTTGCAATTTCATGATGGTCTTATTTCCAAATGTTCCTAGTTTTATGTACCAAGTTTTACCAGGTTCCTGAGCAGTATATTGGATTTTCATGATGCCTTGATTTTATGGATTTTGCACCCTTGGATCTTCTGTTTTACCTTATGCCTTGAATCTCATGGACTCTCCTTTATCTTGAGACTATACTGTTTTAACCATTTTTACTGCTTTGCCTACATATATTCTTCAATAAACCGCTTGCTGATTATACCAAGCTGGTGTAGCATTTAAGGTCAGAGACGTTCCTGCTCTGGAGTACAACACCAACATGGACACTGTCTGCAGTCCATAAAGGAACTTATCCAAATTCTAATACAAACCATAATCAATAAACTGTTTTGTTTTTTGAGAGTCTGTCCATTACTTCAGCATTTGTGATAAGAAGGCACCCTCCACTAAATGTAATGAGGGATAGCAAGCTAGACCTGTAGGGTGCAGCATGTGGCAGTGGATGAACCACATTGGAGAATGCCAGTGTAAGTCTGGAGTTGCTATATAGTGTTGGTCTATCTATCATAATATCATCTATTCTGAGAGTTTCAAATGACACCAGCATAGCCAATCGTGAATCAAGATTATGAAAACTGCAGTTGTTGAACATTCCAAAAAAGCAACTTTTCCAGCCTCTGAATAGGATCCCTCTTTAGTCGCAAAGGAATGACAGAGGTGTGCCTGTCTGATCATCTTTCCTTCAGAGGCCAAAGCAATTGCAATTGGAATAAGGTGGGAGGGACTCTCACCAGCTGCTGGGACCAAAGACTGTGAAGCTGGTGACAAATGCCCCTTTCCAAAAAAAAAAAAAGGGGAAAGAAATTCAAAGGCATATCTGTGCTTGCTTGTTTCAGCAGGCCTTTACACAACGGAGAACAGAGAGGTGGAAGAAGAGAAAAAGGATCTTTCCCTGCCTCCCTATCCCAGCTTAGATTAGCATTTGGCACCCGTTCCCGTGCCATTCTCTGTCCTTGAGGAGCAGCTCACTACAGACTCTTCCATCTCACCAGGAGGCAAGACAATCTGTTCAACGGCAAAAGGGGGAAAGTACATAAAGGACTTCCACCAAGGGTTTGAACAAAAACAGAAGCACAAGAACTACCGCCAACTGCATTTTATTGTTTTGCTTTGTCAATCTTCCCCAGGATAGATAGATAGATAGATAGATAGATAGATAGATGATAGATAGATAGATAGATAGATAGATAGATAGATAGATAGATAGATGATAGATCTCCAGTATATTTGGGTGTGTGATAGAAGGTTTTCTACAGCCATTGCACTCTGCTGGCCATTATCTGTTCCTAGGAGTTCTCCAATGCATCTCTCTCCCTCTTTCATTCTCATTCTCTCTCTCTTTTTCCATCTCCCTCTTTCCCATTGAACCTGAAGCCAGCTGTCCTGTTCCTCCAAGAGGTGCAATATGGGAGAGGGAAGAAGATAGGCAGTGGAAGGAAGGAAGGGGAGGGGTCCCTTTTCTTTGCACTTGTGTGGGCAGCTTTGAATGTGGACCATCTGTGCCCCCAGCTGGAATGCCGTAGATGGTCTGGCACTTGAACCACACCATATTTACAGATCTAAACACAAATGGCTGCTGCCTGATTGTTTCATGATTCATTAGGCAGACAAGCTCTCCTCTCCCGCCAGCACAGCTGTTACAGAGTAAACCTTTGTCACTTAATAGGCCTGATTATTACTTTCCATCAAAGGTATTGATCTGTGTCAGCTCTGCTTAAAGGGGGGAAAGTTGGGAAGGGGGAGTAAGAAGGAAAGAAAATGGGGGGAAAAAACTGGTCACCAAAATGTGCCAGAAGATCAAGCAAAAGAATAGCGGGTGGAGAGAGGGGGATAAACAATGCCATTAGATGCTGGTGCTGGTCAGTCCGTTTAATCTCCAATGGATGTACTGTATTCGTTTACTTTGACAGTCGGGTCTTGCTCCTGGAGACACAACATCATGCATGCGTGATGCAGCAATTTTGGTGGGCACAAGCTTTGCTCCAGCTAGCCACATAATGCAGCCACAGATGGGACCGGGCAGCTGAAAGATGCAAAGCGGACTTTAATTATTATTAATAATCCCCCCCCCCCTTTCTACGCAGTAAAAAAAAAAAAGCTCTAAACAGCCAGCATGGGAGGCGGAGGGATTGGAAAAATGAAAGATGAAATCAAAGGCAGAATGGAAACATGTGCCAATAGATTGATTTGAGATGAAGATGGATGACATCACTTTGTTTAGAACCGTGGGACTGAGCTTGGAAAAGCCCTCTCTGCATTCGGCACAAATTCTCTCCAATGTCCATCTCTGGAAAAGAACATTCTGCAATTTGCAGTAAAAGTCAGCAGTGCACAGCAGCCATTGGCTAGCACCTCGAATGTCTATATGACTTCTCTCTCAATCTAGTTTGGCCATTTAAAGGACAAATCCTGATTATTTTAATAAGGGGAGGAAAGAAAAAATAAGCAGTAATTGTATCATTTATTCTACTCTAAAGCCTATCTAAAACATGTAGGGGTGGGAGGACGCAAAACTGTTGACACATTTGACAACAAACTGAAAGACTGGATTCCTTCTACAGAATCATAGAATTGGAAGAGACCTTGTGGGCCATCCAGTCCAACCCCATGCCAAGAAGCAAGAAAATCGCATTCAAATCACCCCCAACAGATGGCCATCCAGCTTCTGTTTACAACCCTCCACGGCATTCCAAGGCAGAGAGTTCCACTGCTGAACTGCTGAAGAACAACAAACACTACTGAAGAAGAACAAGGGTCCAGTATTTATTTATTTATTTATATCATTTTTACTCCGCCCATATCAGCCCAAAGGCGACTCAGGGCGGCAAAGAATTGGCACTATTCAATGCCATATATAAAATAAAACATCAATAAAAATAAAACATCACATTATACTATATCTAAAAACATCAAACCAGTGAACAAAAAAAAAATTAAACTATGTTGTCATATTCAGTCCTCATCCGTTCCGTCATCTTAGCCATTCCTAGGTCGTTTTCCAGTTCAGGTTTATCTGATTAAGCTGAGGCTCCAAAAGCTTGCTCAAATAGTTTCTTTTTGCCCCAAGTTAGGTAAAATGAAGCCCAAGAGAGTAGCTCCCAGATTTTCAAACCTTGGGATCTGCCATATTATTCAGCATTCATTAATGTTTAACATAAATTCTTGATATTCAATCAATGATATACAATTGCACTTAGCATTTGACAAGCACCCAAAGGTGACATGCAATTGCAGTTTAGAAAACAAAGGTTAGGCTCCTACGCTGAGGTTGTGTAGCAGAAATGTCCTCATGCAGGGTTACTCTTTCTTTATGCTATACAACCTTTGATTGAGTGCCAATTTTGTTGTCATGGAACCAATACTCCAATTATTGTTGTTGTTGTTGTTGTTGTTATTATTATTATTATTATTATTATTATTATTATTATTATTATTAGAAACACAACAAGATGAGTCCACAGCAGACAAGACCACTCTACTGGCTGTTGTATTGGATCACATGCCAGGCACTTCCCAAATGTCTAGGACTGTGTGATGTATTGGCAAATAATGCATGCAGATCCCAGTAGGGTGGCCTTTTGCAGCTGACAGATGGTAATTTTGTCAGCACTGATTGTTTTTAAATACAGGCCAAGGTCTTTAGGCATTGCACCCAGTGTGCCGATCACCACTGGACAGGGGCAGCTCAACCATTAAGCAAAGTAAGCATTGCAGTATAGTTGATTTTGCCCAGGGGCGCTCTTGAGGCGCTCTTGGGGGAAAACAGACCTTGACATATGCGAGTTGTAGTTCCTGGGATGTATAGTTCACCTACAATCAAAGAGCATTCTGAACACCAATGATGGAATTGAACCAAATATGGCACACAGAACTTCCATGACGAACAGAAAATATATATCAGTGATTGGTTGGGGGGGGGGCACTAAAATACTGTTTGCTTACCATTGAAAATTACCTAGGGTCGCCTCTGCCTCTGGAACCACCTTGACTGGCTTGTGCCAGAGTCTTTGCAGATTGAGCTTTAAATCCTCATATCATGTCAGCTTTTCCAGTTGCTTCTCATCAATTTTGCTGTCGCCTTGGATTGCAACATCAATGATCCACACTTTGTTCTTTTCCACGATCATGAGGTCAGGAGTATTGTGCTCCAAAAAACTGTCAGTCTGAATCCGGAAGTCCCAGAGTAGTCTGACATGTTCATTTTCTGTAACTTTTTCAGGCTTGGGATCCCACCAGTTCTTTGTCACAAGCAGATGGTATTTGTGGCACAAGTTCCAATGGACTATCCGAGGAACAGTATTATGCCTCTGCATGTAGTCTGTCTGCACAATCTTCTTGCAGCAGCTGAGTATGTGATCCATCATTTCGACTGCTTCCTTGCAGTCTACAGTTGGAATCTGTCGTTGACTTTCAATTCTGGCTTTGATGGCATTTGTTCTAATGGCTTGTTCTTGGGCTGCCAGAATTAGGCCCTCTATCTCCTTTTTCAAAGTTCCATTTGTGAGCCACAGCCATTTTTCCTTGTCAATTTTGCTGGCCTTCTTTTGCCAGTTTTTTTTTCTGATCTGCATTGTATTTTTAGGGTATTCACTCTTTGTCTTTTGCACTTTAAACAGTTTTCTACTATTGACTTCCATCAATGTTGGTTCTTGACTGTCTTTCACATAATCTGCCTGTGCATGTTTCAATAATAATAATAATAATAATAATAATAATAATAATATCCTGCTTTATCTCGCTGGAAGGAGGCTTAAAGCGGCTTACATTAAAAGTATGGCCATGCAATTTAAAATATAAAAATATGCAAATATTTGAAAAGAATTAAAATATACAAATATGCAACTGAATGAGTCACCATGTGTCTATGCGCTATGTGTATTTTCTCAGCCTTAAACTGAATGGACACATTATGCATTGGAAAAAAGTTTCCAATTGCTTCTGTAGAGGAACATGTGTATGAATAAGACATTAATGAGATCTTAGTCATAGAGTCCTGCTGTTCTCTTGGAAGGTTAACACATTTAGTGTGGCATTCATGGACATGGAAAAAAGTAGTTCCATTTTATCTTATGGCCCCTAAGATGTACTCAGAAAGCATCCTAAAATTGCACCCTCAGTAGTTTGGCAGCATCATCTCTATAGATTATAAATTGAGTCCAAGTCTTTTTCTAAATTCAAAAGAGCAGCAGAAACAAATAGGCAATGAATCAAAGCAATAATGCAAAATCAATTACCGCTAATACAAAAACACAAACAAACAGAATCAGATGAATGAACTTTTATTAAATGATAACTTTTCTTTCTTTTTTTTCTTTTTTTCAATTTGGTTTTCATTTGTCTTAAGAGACTTCTGAAATACTAATTTGTCATTGTGTAGACATGAGAAGTTTTCATTGTGCAAAAACATCTGAATTCTCCCTCTGCCTCCATAGAACTTTCCTTCTATTATAATATCTCGGGAAGTCTGACTTGGCCACGGTGGTGCACGCTCTTGTCACATCCCGCCTGGACTACTGTAACGCTCTCTACGTGGGGCTGCCCTTGAAGACGGCCCGGAAGCTTCAGCTGGTTCAGCGTGCGGCAGCCATGTTACTAACTGGAGCGGGTGGCAGGGAGCACACAACACCCTTGTTGTCCCAGCTCCACTGGCTGCCGATTTGCTACCGGACCCAATTCAAGGTGCTGGTTTTGGCCTACAAAGCCCTAAACGGTTCCGGCCCAAAATACCTTTCGGACCGCATCTTGGCCTACGAGCCCACGAGGACCTTGAGATCGTCTGGGGAGGCCCTTCTCTCGGTCCCGCCTGCCTCACAGGCACGGCTGGCGGGGATGAGGGAGAGGGCCTTCTCGGTGGTGGCCCCCCGGCTGTGGAACACTCTCCCTGCACACATCAGACAGGCGCCCTCCCTCATGTCCTTTCGAAAAAGCCTTAAGACATGGCTGTTCGAGAGGGCATTTAATTAAGTGCTAAACAATACGGTAAAGAGAACTGGAATGGAACAAGGAATATGAGACTGGTTATGATTCCACTATGAGACGAAGTGGATTTTTAGTGTAGTCTGTAATTGTTGTATAGTTTATATGTTGTTGAAACTGACTTTTGTAATTGTCTTCTATGTGTACTGTACACCGCCATGAGTCGCCCTTATGGGCTGAGAATGGCGGTTAATAAGTGCATCAAATAAATAAATAAATAAATAAATACTGTGTAAATAGCAATCTGGAAATTGAATTTTGGTGTGTTCTACCACTTTATGGAACTATGGTTGCAATCTGGCTGTTGTTAACTTAGATCTTTTGGATAGTTATGTGCTTATTTACATAATATTTGCCTCTTTCTATGGGATCCAGAAGGTAATGGAACTTTTAAAAGAGGTTATGAGTGGATCTTAAAGCCACATCCATGGCATATCTGTGGGGGCCAGTTTATACATGCAGAGCACCACTAAATGCTACAATCATTAACTTGCTTTTACCAGGTCTTTTAACCCCCTAGTGGCACAGTTGATCAAACCACTGAGCTGCTGAACTTGCTGACCAAAAGGTTGGTGGTTCAAATATGGGGAGTGGGATGAGCTCCCACTGTTAGCCCCAGCTCCTACCAACCTAGCATTTCAAAAACATGGAAATGCTAATATATCAATTCTGCGGGAAGGTAATTGCACTCCATGCAATCCTGCTGGCCACATGACCTAGGAGGTGTCTATGGACAATGCTGGCTCTTTGGTTTAGGAATGGAGATGAGCACCAGAGTTGGACACGACTGTACTTAATGTCAAGGGGAAACCTTTACTTTTACTTATGGGATCCAGTGTGGTATAGTGCTGGACGTGGACTCTGGGAGGCCTAGGTTTGAGTCTGTTGAGCAAGTCACACTATCTCAGTCTCAGAGGACGGAAAAATGTAAAACCTCTCAAAAAATAATGCTAAGAAGATCCTCTGGTAGAGTCTCTATAAACTAAAGTTAACTCAAAGACACATAATACATATAATTTATAACTCATGTTTGAACTAATAGGTTTAAACAACTTTGTCTTATGGGGTGGGAATCATACAGGATCTGGGGATTGCTATGTATCTCTTTGCCCTAACAGCTTCCCCAATTTCTGGTTTTTCAAGAAGTAGCTCCACTAGAAGAGACAAGTTTTGTCATGAAACAGTGTTGGAAGAACATCTCAAAAGGGAAAAATAACATCTAAGTAATCCTAAAGGCTCCAGTTCCATTTAAAGGGTTGACTTTGGATGGTACTTGGATGGCGCTACATTTCAGAAGAAAGAACTGTTACCAGAAACTTGAAGGCACATATACACAAACAATCAGAGGTGATTTTCAGATGTTGAAAACATCATTCTAGCCATTGGCAAAGGTAGAGAGATGCCCTCAATAGCCCTCGGGCTGTCAGAGTGTTGTGGATGTTGCTATTGTGCGCCTTCATGATGTTTCAGATTTATGGTGACCAAAAACCTGTAACTACACAAAGGCCCCTTCTACACTGCCATGTAAAATCCAAATTATCTGCTTTGAACTGGATTATATGGCAGAGTAGACTCATACAATCCAAAGTAGATAATATGGATCATTTGCTTTGATAATCTGGATGATATGGCACTGTAGAAGGGACCAAAGTGAACCTATCACATGGTTTTCTAGGACTGAGAGTGTGTTTCAATATAAAGCAATGAAACACAATTCATATCTTCTATATATATAAAAATGCTCTGTGCATAATGAGTACCTTAAAAACAAAAGAACCAATGAACGAAATCACACCAAATTTGGCAAAAAACGTCTCACAACACAAGAAGTGACCATTACTCAAAAAGTTATGATTTTATCATTTTGGAGTTGTAGTTGCTGGGATTTATAGTTTACCTACAATCAAAGAGCATTCTGAACTCCATCAACGATGGAATTGAACCAAACTTGGCACACAGAACTCCCATGACCAACAGAAAACACTGGAAGGGTTTGATGGGCATTGACCTTGAGTTTGGGAGTTGTAGTTCACCTACATCCAGAGAGCACTGTGGATTCAAACAATGATGGATCTGGACCAATATTCCATATGCCTGACTAGGAACACAAATGAAGTTTGGGGGAAATAGACCTTGACATTTGGGAGTTGTAGTCACTGGGATTCACAGTTCACCTACAATCAAAGAATCAGGGCAAACTTCCCACACAGAATCCCCATGACCAACAGACAGTACTTAAGGCCATCCAATCCAACTCCCTTCATCAGGGCAAGAAAACGTAATCAAAGTCCTCCTGACAAAGAGCCATCCAGCCATAGAGATAGCTAGATAGATGGATGGATGGATGAATAGATATGATTCACACACAGAGAGAGATAGTATCCTAGATTTGAAAGGGACCCCTAAAGAAGGACAATGATATGTTGCATGTTCCAGGGTAGGCAAACCAGACGCTCTCCACATCAACACTGACAAAGAAACAGCAAGAAGTACTGTTTACCCACAAGCATAAAGAAATTACATATATTAGAAACCAACACTTTCTCATTACTTTATTTTCCAGATCAACAGACTGGGCCACAGCAACGCGTGGCAGGGGACAGCTAGTATTATATATTATTAGTGCATTTTCCCCTTTGAGCTTAGTTTGGTCCTATCATTCTCACAAGACGTGTTTGCTGAAGACAGGAGCAAACAAGAACCATCTCTCTGGCTGCTGTCAGATCATGAAACTCCCTTCCACAACTACACGGTAGAATGGATGCAGTTTGATACCACTTTAATTGGCATGGCTCAATGCTATGGAATCATGAGAGTTGTAGCTTGGTGTGGCATCAAATACTTTGTTAGAAAAGGCTAAAAACCAAGTAGAGGGACAAGTCCCATGATTCCATAGAATTGAGTTGTGGGAGGTAGATATAGTGGTGTCGAACTGCATTAATTATACAGTGTAGATGCACCCAATGACTGTTTCTCCCCTTCCATTCTCCAGGGAGCAGCACCATATTCTAATATTTTGGTCAAGATCCTGTATAATATGAAGAGCTACAATGTTCTGCACCCCAATCCACTCCCCTAAAACTAATCTTTTTGGTGTATATTTGGTCTGTCCAATACAGGCATAACCCTTCTTACTTTCTCTTCTCTTC
Source organism: Anolis sagrei (assembly GCF_037176765.1). Classification (NCBI taxonomy): domain Eukaryota; kingdom Metazoa; phylum Chordata; class Lepidosauria; order Squamata; family Anolidae; genus Anolis; species Anolis sagrei. The sequence continues at coordinate 15,426,320 of NC_090025.1, read as the reverse complement.
ACTTTCTCGTTCCCAGTCTTTCTGTTAGATCTGAATGTTACTGAGTGATTTATCAAATCATGAGAATGGAGCATTTTCCGAATGACAAGGCTGACGGGTCTTTAATGGTGGCATCGCCAGACGCGGTGCCACGGCCCATTCCGAATAATATTTCTAAATCTGCCGTAATGCTGGAAATTACCGCTCATTAACATTGTAAGAAAAGGGTGATTAAACTAATAGTTACTGAGAGGCATTTGCAGTGACAGGAGGCAGTGATTAGAATAAACCGACTTCAATATACATTTAAGCTGGGGAATAATGGGATGTGGCAGGAAGCCAATAAGAGAACATGGCCCTCAGCTCAAATCAATGAATTACTTCCCCCCCACCCGCAACGCTCCCCACTTTTACAGCGGTACATGGTAGCCTAATGAAAAATCAATAGCCCTCTGTAATTCCAAATTGGACTCCATCGTTTGACCTGACAATTTCCTTTCTGTCTTTCTCCCCCTCCGTCACATGCTATGGATTTTTTTCCCTCTATCTCTCAAGGAAGATACAGTTCACTTGCAGAGAACAGTCCTTCACGAGGCATACAGGAAGAATCTGTCACCGGCTCAGGCCAATTTATCCCCTCCCATAAAATGGGAAAGAGAGAATAGTGCGGAGGAAACTCTACAAGTCTTTGTGAAATGAAGAAGAGGTAGAAATCACGGGAGCTACAAGATTTCTAACCTTTGCTAAAGAGTCCTCATGCCACAACAAACTACAACTCCCATGATGGCATAGCATTGTGTCACTCCAGTTAAAGTGGTGACAAACTTACTCACTTCAGGACAGAAAAGAAGAGAGAAGCTCCTGCCCTTCCATTCCTGGGGAGAATCATAGAATCATAGAATCAAAGAGTTGGAAGAGACCTCATGGGCCATCCAGTCCAACCCCTGCCAAGAAGCAGGAATATTGCATTCAAATCACCCCTGACAGATGGCCATCCAGCCTCTGTTTAAAAGCTTCCAAAGAAGGAGCCTCCACCACACTATGGGGCAGAGAGTTCCACTGCTGAACGGCTCTCACAGTCAGGAAGTTCTTCCTCATGTTCAGATGGAATCTCCTCTCTTGTAGTTTGAAGCCGTTGTTCCGCGTACAAGTTCCTCCCGAGAAGGGTACAAGTTCCTCCCGAGCTTGGCGGTGATGTACACCTGCCTGACCATCCTGGGCACATCCACCTTTCTCATACACAAGTACAACAATGGGGGCAAGGAGAAGCGCATTGCCTGGAACACCTACCAATAACACTTGATGGAAAGAGACAGGAGGGTTTCTGGAACTGTTACTTCAAGTCCAAGGGCTTGGAGAATATTGATAAAAAAAAACTATGGATCTTGGACTGTTACTGCTCAATTCAAGCTGATAAAAATGGATTTTGATGAAGAGTATCGACTGTGCACTTGAGAAATGGAAGGAAAAGGGAAGCTCAACATTGAAATCTATGAGGGTTGAATGAAAAGTAATGCCTCCACCTTCATTACGTGGGTTTGGATGGGAATATTTTAATAAATTCAACATAGAAATAATCCTTAGAATGTGCTCTTTAACTACCACTATTCACTTTTCCACATAATCACCAGACAATTGGATATATTTCTGCCAACAATGAACAAGTTTTCTGAAGCCATCATGGAAGAAGTTGACACTCTGTTTGCCTGGTACCAAAATAGAAGGAGTCTCTTGAAATATGCCAGAGGTCTTTTGACATTTCTTTCCTAGATCCCGGTCTCTCTTGAGGCATCTAATTTTTGCAGCTTTTAAGAAGCCAAGTGAAGTTGTTTTTGTTTGTTTGTTTGTTTTGTCATGTCAGGAACAAGTCACTTCTGGTGTGAGAGAATTGACCGTCTGTAAGGACGTTGCCCAGGGGACGCCTGGATGATTTGATATTTTTATCATCCTTGTGGGAGGCTTCTCTCATGTTCCCGCATATGCCAAGTGAAGTGAAGGTCATGCATACACACATTTCTCTTTGTGATTTCATGTATTTTCTAACTCCTATATCTAATATGGTTACATCCAATATATATTTTCCAATATGTGTATTATGTATTTTCATCTTGCCTTCATCAATAGCATTGAACTATGGTAATTAAAGTGGTATCAAACTGTACTAATTATATTTATTTACTTTATTTGTATACCGCACTCTCTCAGCCCGTAGGCGACTCACTGCGGTATACAGTGCAGATGAACCCTTAAGGGAAGGGACTATATCTGATTTTAAACACAACTGTATCCCTATGAGGCCCTTTCTACGCTGTCATATAATCCAGATTATCAAACCAGATAATCCACATTATCTGCTTTGAATTGTATTATATGAGTCTACACTACCATATATACTCCAGCAAAGGATCACCGCCTTGTCGGGGCGCTGGAGCTTGAGCACCTCAATGATGTCATGAGCGAAACCGTGAAGGGACACCCAAGACGGGACGGTTGTGGCAGAGAGGTCAGACCAAGCGTGATCCCTGGGGAAGGCAATGGCAAACCACTCCAGTATCCTTGCCAAGAAAACTAAATGGACCAGTACAACCAGAGATATGTCGATATGCCATTGGAAGATGGGACTCCCAGGTCGGAAGATGGCCAAAATGCTACTGGGGAGGAACAGAGGATAAGTTCAACTAGCCCCAGATGTGATGACGCAGCTAGCTCAAAGCCGAAAGGAAGGCTAGCGGCCGACGGTACTGGAGGTGAACGACGAATCCGATGCTCTAAAGATCAACACACCATAGGAACCTGGAATGTAAGATCTATGAGCCAGGGCAAATTGGATGTTGTTATTGGTGAGATGTCAAGACTAAAGATAGACATTCTGGGGGTCAGCGAACTGAAATGGACTGGAATGGGCCACTTCACATCAGATGACCACCAGATCTACTACTGCGGACAAGAGGAACATCGAAGAAATGGAGTAGCCTTCATAATTAATAAGAAATTCGCTAAAGCGGTGCTTGGATACAACCCAAAAAATGACAGAATGATCTCAATTCGAGTGCAAGGAAAGCCTTTCAACATTACAGTGATCCAAATATACGCCCCAACCACAGCTGCTGAAGAAGCAGAAGTAGATCAGTTCTATGAGGATCTGCAGGAACTACTGGATAATACACCAAAAAGAGACATTATTTTCATTACAGGAGACTGGAATGCCAAGGTGGGAAGTCAAATGACAACTGGGATCACAGGCAAGCATGGTCTGGGAGAACAAAATGAAGTGGGACGCAGGATGATAGAATTTTGCCAGGAAAACTCGCTGTGTATAACGAATACTCTCTTCCAACAACCTAAAAGACGGCTTTACACATGGACCTCTCCAGACGGTCAACACCGAAATCAGATTGACTACATCCTTTGCAGCCAAAGGTGGCGGACATCCATCCAGTCGGTGAAAACAAGACCTGGGACTGACTGTAGCTCAGATCACGAACTTCTTATTGCCCAATTTAGAATAAAACTAAAGAGATCAGGGAAAATACACAGACCAGTTAGATATGATCTCACTAACATTCCTAGCGAATATACAGTGGAAGTGAAGAACAGATTTGAAGGACTAGATTTAGTAAACAGAGTCCCAGAAGAACTATGGACAGAAGTCCGAGACATTGTTCAGGAGGCAGCAACAAAGTACGTCCCAAAGAAAAAGAAAACCAAAAAGGCAAAATGGTTGTCTGCTGAGACACTGGAAGTAGCCCAAGAAAGGAGGAAAGCAAAAGGAAACAGGGATAAGGGGAGATATGCCCAGTTAAATGCGCAATTCCAGAGGTTAGCCAGAAGAGATAAGGAACTATTTTTAAATAAGCAATGCATGGAAGTGGAAGAAGACAACAGAATAGGAAGGACAAGAGACCTCTTCCAGAAAATTAGAAACATTGGAGGTAAATTTCAGGCAAAAATTGGTATGATAAGAAACAAAGATGGCAGGGACCTAACAGAAGCTGAAGAGATCAAGAGAAGGTGGCGAGACTATACAGAAGATCTGTATAGGAAGGATAAAAATATTGAGGATAGTTTTGACGGTGTGGTGAATGAATTAGAACCAGACATCCTGAGGAGTGAGGTTGAATGGGCCTTAAGAAGCATTGCTAACAACAAGGCAGCAGGAGACGACGGAATCCCAGCTGAACTGTTTAAAATCTTAAAAGATGATGCTGTCAAGGTGATGCATGCCATTTGCCAGCAAATATGGAAAACACAAGAATGGCCATCAGACTGGAAAAAATCAACTTATATCCCCATAACAAAAAAGGGAAATGCGAAAGACTGCTCAAACTTCCGTACAGTGGCCCTTATTTCTCATGCCAGTAAGGTAATGCTCAAGATCCTGCAAGGAAGACTCCAGCAATACATGGAGCGAGAGTTGCCAGATGTTCAAGCTGGGTTTAGAAAAGGCAGAGGAACGAGAGACCAGATTGCCAATATCCGCTGGATAATGGAGAAAGGCAGGGAGTTTCAGAAAAACATCTACTTCTGCTTCATTGACTATTCTAAAGCCTTTGACTGTGTGGATCATAATAAATTGTGGCAGGTTCTTAGGGCATCCCAAGCCACCTTGTCTCTCTCCTGAGGAATCTGTACAAGGACCAAGTAGCAACAGTAAGAACTGACCATGGAACAACAGACTGGTTCAAGATTGGGAAAGGCGTACGGCAAGGCTGCATACTCTCACCCAACCTCTTTAACTTGTATGCAGAACACATCATGCGATGTGCGGGGCTGGATGAGTGCAAAGCTGGGGTGAAAATTGCTGGAAGAAACATTAACAACCTCAGATATGCAGATGACACCACTCTGATGGCCGAAAGCGAGGAGGAGCTGAGGAGCCTTCTAATCAAGGTGAAAGAAGAAAGCGCAAAAGCCGGGTTGCAGCTAAACATCAAAAAAACCAAGATTATGGCAACAAGAATGATTGACAACTGGAAAATAGAGGGAGAAACCGTGGAGGCCGTGACAGACTTTGTATTTCTAGGTGCAAAGATTACTGCAGATGCAGACTGTGGCCAGGAAATCAGAAGACGCTTACTTCTTGGGAGGAGAGCAATGTCCAATCTCGATAAAATAATAAAGAGTAGAGACATCAGACTGGCAACAAAGATCCGCCTAGTCAAAGCCATGGTATTCCCTGTAGTAACCTACGGATGTGAGAGCTGGACCTTAGGGAAGGCTGAGCGAAGGAAGATAGATGCTTTTGAGCTGTGGTGTTGGAGGAAAGTGCTGAGAGTGCCTTGGACTGCGAGAAGATCCAACCAGTCCATCCTCCAGGAAATAAAGCCCGACTGCTCACTGGAGGGAAGGATACTAGAGACAAAGTTGAAGTACTTTGGTCACATCATGAGGAGACAGGAAAGCCTAGAGAAGACAATTATGCTGGGGAAAGTGGAAGGCAAAAGGAAAAGGGGCCGACCAAGGGCAAGATGGATGGATGGCATCCTTGAAGTGACTGGACTGACCTTGAGGGAGCTGGGGGTGGTAACGGCCGACAGGGAGCTCTGGCGTGGGCTGGTCCATGAGGTCACGAAGAGTCGGAGACAACTGAACGAATGAACAACAACAACAACAACACACTACCATATAATCCAGTTCAAAGCAGATCTTCTGGATTGTATATGGCAGTGTAGATGAGGCCTGAGTTTCTAAAACAAAAGAAAAGTATTGGGAACAGATCAGGTCATGTTTTGTCACTTTTGAAAAGATCCCATTAGCGTTCTTCAGGGTTTAAGTGGAAATGAAATGAACCTATTCAGTCTGGTGTTTGAATCTGAATGCAAATTCACAACTTGACAAATTGTCTGGAACAGTGGTTCTCAACCTGTGGGTCCCCAGATGTTTTGGCTACAATTCCCAGAAATCCCAGCCAGTTTACCAGTTGTTAGGATTTCTGGGAGTTGAAGGCCAAAACATCTGGGGACCCAAAGGTTGAGAACCACTAGTCTAGAATAAATAGAGCATCTTCAAGACCCTCGGCCCCTTTGGTGGAATCAAATGGTGGACTGAGGAGATGGAATTCAGACTTGTATAGGCACACAACCACCACCACCGCCACATCAGACAGCAAGTGCTCTCATATTCTCTAACATTTCACAGATAAAACTAAAACATGTGTGGCCAAACAACTTTAGAGTGGTCAAGATGACAAAAAGTATTGATGAGAAGGCTAAGAAAGGCTAAAGAAGTTTGCTTTTGCCTGCGTCTACAGGACTGGGCATGGTTCTGTCCCTTCCTTTCTGCTCCTTCCGCTGAGTTAATTGATTGAAAACTGGGTTGTTGTAGGTTTTTTCGGGCTATATGGCCATGTTCTAGAGGCATTCTCTCCTGACGTTTTGCGTGCATCTATGACAAGCATCCTCAGAGGTAGTGAGGTCTGTTGGAACTAGGAAAATTGGGTTTATATATCTGTGGAATGACCAGGGTGGGAAAAAGGACTCTTGTCTGTTGGAGCTAGGTGTGAATGTTTCAACTAACCACCTTCATTAGCCTTTGATAGCTTGGCAGTGCCTGGAGCAAACTTTTGTTGAGAGGTGATTAGATGTCCCTGATGTCCCTGTTTCCCCTCTGCTGTTTTGCTGTTTTAATTTTAGAGTTTTTTAATGCTGGCAGCCAGATTTTGTTCATCTTCATAGTTTCCCCCTTTTTGTGGAAATTGTCCACATGCCTGTGGATTTCAATGGCTTCTCTGTGTAGTCTGACATGGTGGTTGTGAGAGTGGTCCAGCATTTCTGTGTTCTCAAATAATCTGCTGTGTCCAGGTTGGTTCATCAGGTGTTCTGCTATGGCTGACTTCTCTGGTTGAAGTAGTCTGCAGTGCCTTTCGTGTTCCTTGATTTGTGTTTGAGCAATGCTGCGTTTGGTGGTCCCTATGTAGACTTGTCCACAGCTGCATGGTGCACTGCAGAAGTGAGAGGATCCCTCTTGTCCTTTGCTGAACGTAACATTTGTTGGATTTCCTTGGTGGGTCTGTAGGTGGTTTGTATGTTGTGTTTCCTCATCAGCTTCCCTATGCAGTCAGTGGTTCCCTTGATGTATGGCAGGAACACTTTTCCTCTGGGTGGATCTTTGTCTTTACTCTCATGGCTTGTTCTTGGTCTTGCAGCTCTTCTGATGTCTGAGGTGGAGTATCCACCTCAATGAAAACTGCTTTTGTAGTTCAGTTTTGCAGTGATTGAAGTAAACTGGGGACAAAGATGGAATGTGGAGGGAGGAGGGAGAAACTGAGACTTTTAAAAACAGCCAAAAAAGAGTTTGAATCATGACTTTTCCTGACAAATAGGAACAAGCAAAAGCGAATTGCTGCAGCCTTTGCTAGCCTCTGTGCCCTTCCTCATTAATAACTTGACACACTGTGATATCCAGAATTACACTCAGTGTAATGTGTAATTCAAAGAAAAGATAGAAGCAATGCACACTTTGAAAAGTATGAGTAAAAGTGACATTTTCTTTTTCCACATAGCTATAAACATATTAGATTTCCTGTATATTGAGTACTGTAAGTCCCATTTTGTGCCCATTTATGGTTTAATGGTGAGATGCCCCACTATCCATGTCCCCACTGCCTTTGCCCTGGCCTCTGAGGGAGAGAAGAGCAGCCAGCATTTGCTGTATTTAATCCATTCCTCCATTGTCTTTTCCTTAGGTGTCATGTCTTATTTAGACTGTATGCCTGAGGGCAAGGAACTGTCAAATCCATGAGATGTAAACTGCCAGGAGTCTTTTTTGACCAAAGGACAGGGTATAAATAAATATTCTAAATAAATAACACAATAAATATTCTCCCCCCACCCCTTCAACTAATTCTGCTAAAATCTGAATGTGAGGCCAACTGGGAGGCTCTTTCTTATACATATCATCCAAAAGATTTTGAGGAAAGCTAAAAGTCTTGACAAGACTACTAAAATTCAATTGGCAGTGATTTTTTCGTGTCATGAGCAACTTGAGAAACTGCAAGTCACTTCCGGTGTGAGAGAATTGGCTGTCTGCAAGGGCATTGCCCAGGGTATGCCAGGATATTTTACCATCCTATGAGAGGCTTCTCTCATGTCCTTGCATGAGAAGCTGGAGCTGACAGATGGGAACTCACCCCTCTCCCTGGATTCGAACCCCCAACCTTTTGGTCAGCAATCATGATCATGATCTTTTTATTTGTATCCCACCACCAACTCCCAGAGGGACCTGGGATGGCTCATAAAACACACAAGCTGTTACATGTAAAATACAACAAGTGTAAAACCAAGCATATGAGTAGACAATAAACAATCAATCTAACATCATATATTCAAGTACCCCCTGGTAAAAACAATAAATACAGCAATTGCTGTAGACAAAACAGCAGTATTCGATTTTGGAAGTATAAAGTGCTAATAAGGAATCTAAAGGTCTTCATATATATTATTAGAGAGTCTAAACCTGGTCGAAGGCTTGTCAGAAAAGCCAGATCTTTAATTGTATATGGAGGGTTAGGAGGATGGGACTAGCGTGATCTCCCTTGGGAGGCATTCCAAAACCAGGGGGGCACCACCGAGAAGGCCCTCTCTCTCATCCCAACCGACTGAACTTGAGATGGAGGTAGGACCAAGAAGAGGGACTTCCCGGTAAATCTTAAAGTCCATGCTGGTACATGGAAGGAGATGCAGTCTCAAAGATAGGTTGAACCCAAAGCATATAGGGCTTTATAGGTAATAACCTGCACTTTGAATTGGGTCCAGAAACTCACTGGCAGCCAGTGGAGCTGCTTTAGTAGGAGCATGGTTTGCTCCCTATAACCAGCTCCAGTTAGTCATCTGGCCACTGACCTTTGTACTAACTGCAGTTTTCGAGCCATCTTCAAAGGCAGCCCCATGTAGAGTGTGTCCAAAATCATAAGGCCGAGATCCTTGACCAGTTTCTAAATTAGTATATGTAACTTGGAGCACATCTACACTGTAAAATCAATGCAGCTTGACACCACTTTCACTACTATGGCTCAATGCTATGGAGCTGTAGTTTTACATGTTGTTCAGCCTTCTCTGCCTGAGGACTGGTGCCTTGCCAAACTAGAACTCTCATGATTCCATGGTATTGAACCAGGGCAGTTAAACTGCTAGCAAACTGAATCAATTCTCCAGCCTAGATATGCCCACACTAAGATTTATTTATGGATGTGTAACTCTGAAATAGTGAGTTTCAGACAACAAAAAGAAATAGCAGAAATTCCCCTTTCAACCTAAGGTGGCAAACATTCTCCTAGTTGCATCTGAGCTTTTCACATAAGTGTCACCCCTTCGCTTCCCTCTTTTCCCCTTTCTGTTTTTTTAAAAGGGAACTCTTTGGTTTTTTCCTCCATCAGCCATCAATGTTCTTTCTTGGAGCTCAGGATGACATTACAGGTTGCTCATCCCCTTGTTTCATCCTCCTTTGCCTTGAACATATCCGCTATTGCACAATAACGTCAGCTCCAGGGTCTTGGCTGCCGGAGGCAAACTGGGAACTGTTTAACCTACTATGCAAGATATTTTTGCTGCCCGAGGCATCCCCCTTTTCTGCTTGTGTGAGAAAGCAGGCTGCCATCCCTTCACCTCCAAAATTTATTAGTGCCACCTGCTAAATCGGAGCACTAAACAGAAGAATGTGTCTCGGAGGTGTTGGTGTCCTTTCGGAAAGGAGATGCTTCAGAAACTTTGTGGGCATGCTGCCACCCACATAGAGGGTTCATAGGGACAAGAAAGCAAGGGTCATTTTTTTAATTGGTTCCAAATTAGATTTTTAACATGCGATATCAACCAAGCATTTGGTCTTATGCTACATCCAAATGCGATTTTCCAGAGGTTTTTGCAAGCACAAGAAATATATATATATATTTTGAGAGTGGAAGAAAAGTAAAAATGAAACACACTCGGCCCTCCATATTACTTACACAAACTGTGGATAAAAACCTACCTTTTTAAAAAACTGGAGAAATTATCTCTCTAGGAATCCCTAGGTTCACTATCTTTGAAGCTGAAATTCAGCTATTTGCCAAGGGTTGGACAGAGAATCCGGTGCCAATGCCAGCCCTGATGAAGCGGTTTGAAAGCAACTGAAGAGTTCAGGCCTGAAGGGTTCTCTAATATAGAGTCTCCACTCAAAAGGAATCAGACACCACCAAGCAATACAATGTAAGACATTTAATCCCCTTTGACAACCATTCAAAGTTCCCACACCCTCCTCTGATTGGACAGAAATCGGTTTGGTTTCAATCCGGGTCCTTGTTGGTTGGGGAATCCTTATGACGTGACTTACATCGTGGTAGGTGGGCAACCAACAAAAGCCCCTTGGGTGCATATACAAGAAGAATATTTTAAGTTTCCCCATATGTGCTAGACTGTATCTATACAAATGTTTCCCCAGTACAGCACATACTAGGGTTTTTTTTTATACAAAACACATATATATGGGTCCCAAAAGAGTTATAACTATGAGTTTATTATACATGATACTTTTACGAGTATCCAAAGATTTATAGTTCTGGGGCACAGAAGAAACTCCTTTTCTCACGAAATTTTGGGATACACTTAATGTTCCGGGCAGGCCTGTAGTCAGGATTTTGATTCGGGGGGGGGGGGGGGAGGGGATGGGGGGACGGGACTGAGTCTGAGTGAAAGAGGGTCCACCCTAGCAATCCTTTTGTATCGTTACCCCAATACCCCCATGCATATGAGATATATTGAGCATGGTGATCAGATCATGATATGAATAAACATAACAATTTAAATAATGTACCAGTAAGGCCTT